>NC_057810.1:417181019-417446478 GCF_018294505.1 Triticum aestivum
CTACTTCATAGGCGTTCGCCTTCTTCACAGGCACCGGGCCTTTTCCAAAACGCGGCTACTTCACAGGCGTTCGCCTTCTTCACAGGCACCGGGCCTTTTTCAGGGGTAAAATCTTCGGAGATGTTGGATGTTCCACGCGTTCTGAATGGGCACCCCCTCCTGAGTCTCCAAGCATGCGGAGCCGGGCCTGGAAACATGAACAACCTTAAATGGACCCTCCCACATGGGAGAGAGCTTGTGTAGTCCCTCCCTGGAGAGAACCTGTCTGAGCACGAGATCCCCTACCTCAAGAGTCCTGGGGTGGATGTTGCAGCAGTGGTATCGCCGCAGTGCTTGTTGGTACCTTGCTGCTCGCAGTGCGGCTTCTCGGCAATGCTCCTCCCCCAGCACGAGATCCGTCCCCCGCATGGTGTCCTGCTGCGCTTCGTCGAGTGCCAGGACCTGTGCGGAATGATGTCTGACCTCATGAGGGAGGACGGCTTCAACTCCATAAACCAGAAAGAACGGGGTCTCGCTAGTCGGCTTAGTTGCAGTCATGCGGATAGACCACATCACAGACTGGAGCTCATCGTACCAGCCCCTGCCGCAGGCCTCCAGCTTCTTCTTGAAGGTCCTGGTTTTGAGGCCCCTCAGGACCTCTGCGTTGGCTCGCTCGGCCTAACCATTGCTCCGCGGGTGCGCCACGGAAGCGTAGCATATCTGCGTTCCAAGGTCAGCACAGTATGTTTTGAAGAGGTTACTGGTGAACTGCGAACCGTTGGCGGTGATGATGCGGTTCGGCACCCCGAATCGGCTCATGAGGCCCTTGATGAACTTGACCGTGGAGCTTGCGGGGATGGTGCGGACAACTTCCACCTCAGCCCACTTGGTGAACTTGTCCACGATGATGTAGAGGTAGCGGTAGCCTCCTGGCTCCCGAGGGAACGGACCCAGGATATCCAGTCCCCAGACTACGAATGGCCATGAGAAGGCTATAGTCTGCAGACCTCCCGTCGGCTGATGGATCTGCTTGGCATGGAACTGACAGGCCTCACAAGCTTTCACCAGTTCCACATCGTCATTGAGTGCCGTGGGCCAATAGAACCCGCTACGGAACGCCTTGCCAACGAGAGTCCGTGACGACGAGTGATGCCCACAGTCTCCACCGTGTATGTCTGCCAGTAGCTCCTTCCCTTGCTCCCTGGAAATGCAATGTAGGGATACATCATTCAGTCGTCTTCGGTAGAGCTCCCCATCCTTAAGGCAGTATGTCGTGGCCTGACGTGCCACACGCTCCGCTTCCTCCTCCTTTTCCGGCAAGGTGCCTCGTGTCAGGTAGCTCCTGAGCTCTGTGATCCAGCACCCCTCTTGAGGCTCTAGCGCCAGGAGCAGGCGCTCTCTTGAGGTCGGGCCGTAGACCGGGGCTCCTGAGGCAGGTGGCTGGGGGAGCTCCCCCCGAGGCTGCGCCATGCTTGGCAGTGATGGCGTTGCCGAGGGCTTGAAGAGCCGCTCCTCGAAGATGCTGGGCTCCTGAGGTAGCCGTCTGGATACCCTTTTGGCGATGTCATCAGCCTCTTGAGTGGTGCCGCGAGGCACATGCTGCAACTCCAGCCCCTAGAACTGCTTCTCCATCCTACGGACTTCCGCGAGGTAGGCTTCCATGTGCTCATCCTTCGTCTCGTATACTTTGTCGGAGAAGTTTGATGAGAAGCTGCGAATCACCCTTGATGGTGAGGCGCTTCACCCCCAGGGCAATTACGGCTTTCAGGCCTGCTATCAGGCCTTTGTATTCTGCTATGTTGTTGGAGACCTTTTCTTCGTGCTGGAAATAGAGTTGCACGACGTAGTAGAGATTGTCTTGAGTGGGAGATACGAGCACCGCACCAGCCCCCACGTCGTGTCGGGAGAACGCCCCGTCGAAGTACATGACCCATCCGTCCGGTGCCTCTCTCCCTGGGGAGAGTGATCGATCCTCGCCAGCCTCAAGGCCTGGCGCTTCTGCCTACTCCGCCACAAAGTCTGCAAGCGCGGCCCCCTTGATGACTCTGGTTGTGCTGAATTCTATCTAAAATGCTTGCAGCTTGATGTTCCACTCAGCGACTCTTCCAGCAGAGTTGGGGCTCCTGAGAACCCTTTCCAAGGGATATGCTGAGACGACCTTGATGGGATGGCCTTGGAAATAGTGCTGCAGCTTGCGCGAGGCTACCAATAGCACGAGGAGTTTCTGAGGCATGGGGTACCGTGCCCTCGCGTCCCGCAACACCGTGCTGACGAAGTACACAGGGTGCTCGACGAGGTGGGGAGTGCTGGCGCTGCTAGCGCCCTCCGGAGGCTGGGGCGCCTCCCAAGACAATGGAGCCCCCAGCGGCTGGTCGCTCGGAGGAAGGGCCTCTTCTGTCCTGGGTGTGCTTCCCTGCTGTGGCTGGTCCTTCTCGGTTGCAGTCGCGGTATCTATGTGGCCCTCTTGGTCCTGCTTTGCTTTGACCTAGACGGTTGCTGCGGCCTTGGTCATATGCTCCTCCCTAACAGCCATTAGGGCTGCGCTGGCAGAGTAGGGGGTGGCCGCAAGGTAGAGCACCAGGGGCTCTTGAGGACGCGGAGCCACCATCACCGGAGGGCTGGTTAAGTACCTTTTGAGATCCTGGAACGCCTTGTCGGCCTCTTCAGTCCATTCAAAGGGGCCCTTCTTCTTCATCAGCTTGAGGAAGGGCAGCGCTCATTCCCCCAGCTTGGAGATGAAACGCCCTAGTGCGGTCACGCGCCCGGTGAGCTTCTGCATCTCTCTGAGGGTCTTCGGCGGGCTCATGTCCTTGACTGCTTTTACCTTTTCTGGGTTGGCCTCAATGCCCCGGTGGGATACGAGGAAACCTAGGAGCTTGCCCAAGGGGACTCCAAACACACACTTCTCTGGGTTGAGCCGCAGGTCCACTTCGTTAAGGCTCGCGAAGGTTTCCTCCAAGTCCTGTATCAGGGTTTTTGCCTCCCGAGACTTCACCACAATGTCATCAACGTAAGCCTCATCATTCCTCCCAAGCTGCCGACCCAAGGCGATCTGCATCAGCCGCTGAAAGGTCGCACCGGCATTGCGCAGCCCGAACGGCATGCATGTATAGCAGTACACTCCGCACGGGGTCAGGAAAGCCGTCTTTTCTACATCTTCTACTGCCATCTTGATCTGGTGGTAGCCGGAGAAGGCATCCAGGAAGCACAACAAGTCGCACTCAGCGGTGGAGTCGACGATTTGGTCAATGCGAGGGAGTGGGAATGGATCCTGCGGGCAGGCCTTGTTGAGGTTGGTGAAGTCGTCACACATGCGTTCCTTTCCCCCCTTCTTCGGCACGACAACTGGGTTAGCCAACCAATCTGGGTAGCGGACCTCGCGAATGACCCCTGCCGCCTCCAACTTGCGGGTCTCTTGGACGATGAAAGCTTGCTTCTCAGTGGACTGCCGCCTCGCCTTCTGCTTCACGGGGCGCACGTTGGGACACACGTTGAGGTGATGCTCAATTACGCCCCTCGGGACCCCTGCTAGCTGATCAGGTTCCCACGCGAATACCTTCTTGTTCGCGCGTAGGAACTTCACCAAGGCCTCCTCCTGCTCGGGCTCGAGGTTGGCGCCTATGGTGAAGGTGGCGCTGGTAGATCCGTCTTCGTCGACCAGTAGCTGCTTGGTTTCTGCCTTGTCCTGAGTGAATAGCTGCTTCTTCTTGGCCGGTGCAGCCCCTTTGGGCTTGGGGGTGTCTGAGCCGGTGGGTTGCGCCACCGCCGCGGCCTTGAAGGTAAGCTTGAGCGCTTGCAACGCATCCCTGATGTCTCCGGACACGGTGAGGACGCTGCTACTCCCGGGCATCTTCATGAGGTTGTACGCTGGGTGAGTTGCGGCCATGAACCGGGCTAGTGCCGGGTAGCCAAGGATGGCGTTGTATGGGAGGCCGATGGGGGCGATGTCGAAGTCGATTAGCTCTGTGTGGAAGTTGTCGTAGGTGCCGAAGGTCACCGGAAGGCGGATCTGCCCCAGGGAGCCGGTGGAGCCGCCTCCAACGCCCAAGAAGGGCTTGCTGGGCTACATCCGCTCCGGTGGTACGTGGAGGAGGCTGAAGGCCTCCACCGAGAGCACGCTGAGGCCAGCACCGCCGTTGATGAGGGTCCTGTTGACGGCCACCTAATAGATGGTGGGGGTGCACAGCATTGGGAGCGCACCCGAGCAGGCCGAGTTGGAGGGGTGATCATCCGAGCTGAAGGCCAGATCGGCTTTAGGCACCGCCCAGCCCGGAGGAGCCCCATGCAGCGCGGAAGCGGCACCGATCTAGCGGACGATTGACTTGATGTGGCGGCCTGAAGGTGGTGCCTGCGAACCACCTAGGAGAGCTGCGACGACCGGGTGCACCGATGGTGCGTACTGGGCGAGGAAGAGGCCACGCAGCTCTCCCCAAGAGGCCACGGAAGCCGTCGGCAGGTGGAGCAGCCACATGCGCGGGACGCCGGTGAGGGCCATGGGAAACCAGTTAGCCATGACCCTGTCGTCGCCCCCGGCCTCGAGGACGGCCTCCTCGTATGCAAGCAGGAAAACCAACGGATCGATCGTGCCGTTGTAGCGCAGTGGCATCTCCGGCTTGAACTTGTTCGGCTATTGGACCTGTCGCAAGGCGGGGGCCAAGGCTCAGAGCCCCCTGGCCCCCGCGCTGGCGCTGGCGACCGGAGCTAGCGGCATGTTGCCCATCATGAGGACGAACCGCGGTGTTGGCGGAGAGCGGGTCGGTGGAAGGGAAAGCTCCGGCGCACCCCTACCTGGCGCGCCAAATATCGGATTCCGGGTTCCGGCAGACCCTCTAGGTTCGAACTCTGGGGTGCACGCGGAGATCACACCTCCTGCCTACCCATGTCTCATCGCCCCGCAAAGATCTAAAACTGCACGAAGAACAACACAAGGGACACGAGATTTATACTAGTTCAGGCCACCATTGTGGTGTAATACCCTACTCCAGTTTGTGGTGTGTGGATTCCCTCAGGGGATGATGATGAATAGCACAAGGAGGAACAACCTCGCGAGGGTCTGTTCTTGGCTGGTGCGATTAACTGCTTGGGTGAGTTCAGTCGCCTCTCTCTCTCTCACTAATCTTCCCGAAATCTCTTCTCTCACCCTGTGGGTGGCTAGTCCTATTTATAGGTGGAGGCCCTGGGCCTCTCCCCAAATATTGAGCGGGAAGGGTGCCAACAATTGGCCACTTTGAAGGGGAACATCTAGTACACTTATCCTGACTAAAGTCGGTCCTCGCCTGCCAAAGACCCTGACAGTGACGCCGGCTTGGGCTACACGATAACCTCCGTTCTGCCGTCCTGCTGGTCTTGGTCTTGTTGCACCGAAATGGCTGCCTTTGCTTGATACTCTCGCCTGCGCTTGCTCCCTTTGCACCAAAGAGGAAACAAGGACTCTGCGCAGGCCGGCGCCCGCCTGGCGCCCGCCTGGCCTTAGTCGTCATGGCTTGCGTCATGGGCTCCTCGTGAGGTACCCCGCCTTGATCTCTCTGCCTCCTCGCGAGCTAGCCTGACGAGGCTGTGCCCGAGGAAGCCTCCTGTCGTCCGCCCCGCGAGGCTTGGCCCCTCGCGTGGGTCTTGGGTATGCTTTGATGAAGATGGGCTGTACTGGGCCACTCCTTGAGCCACGCTGCAGGCCGCAGCAGGCAAGTCTGGGTACCCCCGTTCCCAGAACGCCGACAGGTACTACTTTTCTCCGAGTACACTAACCAAGATCCATCTTTGCAGTCCAACTAGCAGCTCTTCTCAACAGAGTTCGTCTTCGGGGGATCTTCCTCCGGAGATGATGGAGAGTGAGACCCCACCAGCCTCTCTGCCTCATGAGGCGGGCGACACCGAGGTGTCATCACGGAGGAGTCCGGATCTGCCGAAGCCAGAAGCTAATCCTTCAGTCGCCCTGAGCCCGGAGTGTTCGGCTCCCACGGGGGGGGGGGGGGTGAGAAGGGTCCGGCACAGTTCGGTGTCCGGCCGAACATACTGACGGGCCTTCTGGAGTGAGCTGCGCTCTCGGAGGAGCACTGCTCATTAATGAGCATGGTGCTCAAGAAGATTTCATCCTCCACAAGCGGTTTGAATGAAGCATTTACGAGCCTGCTCAGAGGCTTTGAGGTATGTAGTGAAAAATACACAATTTTTTTGGCTGTGAGGCATGCGCTAGGTGTGCTCCATATGGATAGTAGCACCTGAGACTCTGGTTGCCCGCCCTAGGCGGCAAACGGAGGATCATATTGTGTGAGTAATGATTGCACTGCGTAGGTATCTAAGGATCCGACAGCCGACCAGTCCGTTGAAGTTGCCTAACTAACGAGGCAGATTGGATCTATTGATGCCGATATCATGCTGGTGAACGAGCGGCTGAACGAGTCACAAGGTATGTGCTCTGCTTTCCTTATTATGTTGTATAGGAGAATATGAGAGGGGCATAATATTGATGTGACATGCATGGATTGCAGACGGTGCTACTGCCGTGGAAGCCCTGAGGGCGGAACTTGCCCAGGCCAAGGAACAAGCTCAGGCTAGCAATGCGGCTGCCCTAAAGGCGGCCGAAGAGTTCGGAGCCGAACAGGCTGTCGGTGTTCTGGGAACGGGGGTCCCCAAACTTGCCTGCCTGCGGCCTGTGGCATGGCTCAAAGGAGGCCCAGCACAGCCCATCTTCATCAACACAAACTCAAGACTCTCGCGAGGGGCCAAGCCTCGCAGGGTGGACGACAAGGAGCTTCCTCAGGCACAGCCTCATCAGGTGGGCTCGCGAGGAGGCGGAGAGTTCAAGGCGGGGTACCTCGCGAGGTGCCCATGACGCAAGCCATGACGACCAGGGGCGCTAGTCGGGCGCCAGCCCGCGCAGTGTCCTCCTTTCCTCTTTGGTGCAAAGGGGGCAAGCGCAGGCAAGAACATCAAGCAAAGGCATCCATTTCGGTGCAACAAGACCAAGACCATCCCAACGACAGGGAAGAAGTCATTGTGGAGCCCAAGCAGGCGTCACCACCAGAGCCTTTGACAGGCGAGGATCAACTTTAGTCAGGATAAGTGTACCCGCTGTTCCCCTTCAAAATGGCCAATTGTTGGCGTCCTTCCCGCTCAATATTTGGGAAGAGGCCCAGGGCCTTTGCCTATAAATAGGACTAGCCACCCCCGGGGTAGGAGAGCCTGATCCTGCATCCTGGATCCGGACCTGAGCTAGACCTGATCGAGAACCCAAGAGCCAGAACCAAGTAGCACAAACCAAGAACAGACCCTCGCGAGGCTGTTCTTCCTTGTATTGTTCATCATCAGCCCAAGAGGCAATCCACCACACCACACACTAGAGTAGGGTATTACACCACAATGGTGGCCTGAACCAGTATAAATCTTGTGTCTCTTGTGTTGTTCTGTTTGGTAGTTTAGATCTTAGCGATTCGGCGAGGAACAGGCAGGCAGAGGGTTAAATCTCCACGCGCACCCCAGTGTTCGAACCTCAAGGGTCTGCCGGAACCCGAAATCTGACATTTTGCGCGCCAGGTAGGGGTGCGCCGGAATTTGCCTTCCGTCGTCTTGTTCTTCTCCGACCACCGCATCCATGTCTGACGCTCGTCGGGCTCGCACCGAGCGCCGAGCCACCCTCGCTTCCCGCATCGCCCAGACGGCTCCCGTCGGCGGGCGCCCTCGTCATTCCCCGTCACCTGCCGTCAACACCGCCACCGGCCCGACGGGGAACGAACAGCAAGCATCGTCCCAGCATCCATCCATGAGGCGGGACGGCCGCACGGCTACACTCTCGCTCACCCCCACTGGTTCTTCGTCGCGCGCGCCCTGCGTGGCCATTTAGGCCCGAGCCGCGCTCATCACGGCAAACGAGCTCCTGCGCTACCGCCCCATCAGCGACGTCTACGAAGAGTGGCTCGACCGAGTCGCCGAGCTCGTCCGCGCCGCCGGGGGCTCCTCCGCGCCGTCCTTCTCGCTGCACCACACCCCGCCCTGCATGGGCAATGAAGCTCCTGGGGCGCCCCAACCGCCTCCTCCTCAAGAAGGCGCCATGGCCCCAAGGCACATGGCCCCTGGGCGGAACCCGCTCCGTCAGGCGCCAGCGCGACAAGAGCAGAGCTGCCAAGAAGTCCCTCGCCCTCGAGAAGCTGCCCGAGTGCTCCCTGCTCCAGCACGTCAAGACCCTGTGCTGCCCCCAGCCGCGGCGCATGGGGACCCGCAAGACCAAGTTCTTCGTCGCCCAGGCCTCCTGGGGCCACAGCGGGCTGCCGCACCTTCACCTTCGAGCTACGCAGCATCGCGTGGCCCGGCAAGTTCAAGCCAGATCTGCCTCCTCGCTACGACGGCACGGCTGACCCTGCAGAGTTCCTCCAGCTCTACGAGTTGGGCATCGAGGCTGCCAACGGAGACGAGAAGGTCATGGCAAACTGGTTTCCCATGGCGCTCAAGGACGGAGCCCGCACCTGGCTCCTGAACCTGGCTCTAGGCACGATCTCCTCCTGGGATGAAATGCGCACCCGCTTCATCGCCAACTTCCAGGGTACTCACGACCGGCCGCCCGCCGTGAGTGACATGCGCCGTATCAAGAAGCAACCAGGGGAAACTCTGCAGAAGTACATCCAGCGCTTCAACAACGCGCGCATCAAGATCCCCAAGGTGACGGAGGAGGCCATCATCTCAGCCTTCTCCGATGGTGTGCGCGACGTCAAGATGAAGGAGGAGCTGTCGATGCATGAGGACCTCTGCACCTCCTTGGAGCTGTTCAACTTGGCGACCAAGTGCGCCAGGGCTGAGGAGGGACGCCTCTCCCTCCTCGAGCTGCCTGCCGCAGACCGAGAGGAGAAGAAGCCCAAGGCCAAGGACGTGAAGCGCAAGGGGGCTGCCGTACTCGCGGAAGAACCAGACACCAAGCGGGGCAGAGATCAGCCCGAATCCTCCAAGGGCAGTCGGTACTGCATGTACCACGACCTCCACACCCACAACACCAATGAATGCCAAGAGCTCCGGGCCATGCGTGAAGGAAGGGTCGGCAGACGTCCCGACCGCAGCGACCGGGGCTACGGCTGAGGAGGAGGAAGGAACGCATGACGCTGGGAAGACCGCGGCCCACGCCAAGGGTGGCGCGACCAACCTCGCGAGGATCGCTGGCAGGACCCGCCTCGCGAGGGAGGCTGGAGGGATCAGCCTCGCGAGGATCGCCCGCAAGGGAATGCAGGCCTCCCTCCGCTGCCGCCGCAGCCAAGAAGGAATGAAGACCGTCATCAGGACGAGGGGGCCGGGGGCTTTCAGGAACCGCGTGCAATCGCCTGCATCCTGGGTGGAGCTCAAGCCCCAGCCTCTCAGCGCATCTTCAAGCAGTTTCTCCGCGAAGTGAATGCAGTACTCCCCAAGCTCGAGGCCACGCGCCCTCTCAGGTGGTCAGCATGCGCCATCACGTTTAGCTCAGCGGATCAGCTCAAGTGCGCGGCCACAGCCAGAGTCCTCCCGATGCTTTGCTCCCCAATCATCAGCAACGTGCTGGTACCAGGACCCTCATCGACGGTGGGGCAGGGCTCAACGTCCTGTCCGTAGAAACGTTCAACAATCTCCAAGTGCCCTACAGCCAGCTTCAGCCAACCAAGCCTTTCTCCGGAGTCACTGACGGCTCCACGGTCCCGATTGGGCAGGTCCGCCTTCCTGTCACCTTCGGGGCACGCGACAACTACTGCACCGAGCTCATCGACTTCGACGTCGCTCACATTCGCCTGCCGTACAACGCCATCCTCGGGTACCCAGCGCTGGCCAAGTTCATGGCCGTACCTCACCACGGTACAACATCCTCAAGATGCCAGGGAGTGGCGGGGTCATCACGGTGCCCTGCAAAGAGAGAGACGCAGTGTGCTCCCTGGAGCGAGCCTTTCAGGCCGCATCGCTGGAAGACCTGGACCGCGGAAGCAGGAGGCTTCCCGAGGCCGCCCCCAAGAAGAAGAAGACATCGTCAGGCCCGACCCCTCAGGAGGCAGGCCCCTCAGGGCCCGCGCCTGCTCAGGGGGAACCTCCTTCCAAAGCATAGGGAAGCGCGCCCAGCGCCCTCCTCAGGTAGGGCTCGGGGGCTCTCCCCTGGAGGGCCGCCGACCTTGCCAAGGTCACGAGGGAGGCGCTTGGGCACCATGTGGAGGCGTGTTTCGAAGCACACTTCCCGCAAGAAGGAGCAAGGCAAGGAGGGCCAAACCCTCAGGAGTTCGTCAGCGAGGCCATTCAGGAGCTACAGGAGTCAAGAGTCATGAGAGGCAGCCGCCGCTTACCCGTTGTGGCCCCCATCCAGGCGAGGATGGTGGGCTGCGCGTCTGCATCGACATACCGGGGCTCAACCGAGCCGCGTCTCAGGAGTGCCTCTGGCCCTCGCAAGTGGGACGCTGTGAGGGTCCACCCCACAGCTACGTTCGCATGCCTTATGGCTTGCCGAACGCGGCTGCTGCGCACCAGCGCCTCATGAGGGCCATCCTGGAGGCTCAAGAGGTCGGGCGTTCCGCAGCCCTGGTGGATATGGAGATGGCCCACGAGGAGCCGCCGGTGCCTCCGGAGCCTCCTGAGGCCCCTGGGCCTGAGGGCTCGTGAGGATCGGCTCCCGCAGCCCACCGAGTCTGCTACACCAACACCCCTTCGTCCCCAACATCATCAGGTGACATCTTCAAGTTTCATTTCCGGCTGGGAGCGCCCTCAGGGCTGCACTATTCCCAGGCCGCGTGGGTCCGTCCCTGCGGCGTGTATCCCTTTTATTTTCATGTTCTTAGCTTACCTTATTGGGGGCGCCCCTCGGGCTGCATCATCCCCAAGTCGCTTGGGCCTGACCCAGCGGCGTGTACCCTTCTTGCGTTTACCTTAGGGCTATGCTTTCGACCCACCATGCTTGTTATTTGGTGCCTTTCTCTCCTGGGTGTCGGAATCTTGGGCGTTAAAGGGGGGGTGCCTGAGCATCGCGACTCAGGGCTCCTACCGGCTCTCCAGCCCTCACCCTCTGGTCTTGTCCACGGCATCGCGACCTGGCATGCCAGCGACGGCTGAGACCAGCCCGAGAGCCGGGACCCGAGGACGTAGAGTTTCGACATCTAACCCAGCTTGCGTGTTAAAGGGGGGTGCCTGAGCATCGCGACTCAGGGCTCCTTCCGGCTCTCCAGCCCTCACCCTCTGGTCTTGTCTATGGCATCGCGACCTGGCATGCCAGCGACGGCTGAGACCAGCTCGAGAGCCGGGACCCGAGGACGTAGAGCACCGGCATCTGGCCAAATTTGCAGGAACACACTCCAAGATAAGGCCCAGAGCCAGGCGCAACCCGCCTTGAGGTAGGGCCCCGTGAGTCCCGCGCTGGCCCACGGGTGCCCAGATACACCTCGTCAAGCCCTACCGTGCCAGCCACGCGTTAGTGTGGGGCTGTATACGCCCCGGGGGCTCCTCCCGGAGGGGAGCCCCCTCCCACGCACCAGTGGAAGCACCATGCTCCGCGCTGGCTGACAACACTGCCGAGGAGCGGCTATGCCCGTACACATACGGAAGCGCTATGCTCCGCGCTGGTGATAAACAACTGAGGGTGGCCCCCGGTCCGCACCAACCTTAGGGAGCCCGGAGCTTAGCGTCTGGCCTCATTGCAACACCTCCCCTCGGGAGTGCCGCGCGAAGGGGCTGGGCACGGGGGCTGCGCCTGGGTCACGCCCAGACGCACGCCACCTGGCCAGGCCCCCCGGGCCTGGTTCGTCGCACGTCTCTCCCCGAGCGGAGCCAAGGTACGAAGGCCGTTTGAGCGTCAAGGGGGACTCCTGAGCATCGCGACTCAGGAGCTTAACTGGTCACGTGGCCCCTCACTCCTTAGTTCCGAAAGCTAACGGCGGTTGAGGTATGCGTGGGGCCGGGCTCTGCAGACATAGAACAGCATACCCACCCACAGCTCACCTCCCTACTTGCTGTTCGAGCGCCAAGGGGGACTCCTGAGCATCGCGACTCAGGAGCCTAACTTGTCACGTAGCCCCGCACTCCTTGGTCCCGTCCTGGTTTCCCGTTGGGGCTAATGGAGGCTGAGGTATGCGCGGGGCCGGGCTCTGCCGGCGTAGAACATAAGCAAGTAGGAAGGAATAGTGCAAATTTCAGGGTCAAAAGCAAATATTACAGTCCATACTGTTATCACAGCACCAAAAGCAAGTTTTAACGCCTCCCCGAGGCATGGTACATGCGCAGGAATTAAAAGCAGGACGGGAGCCACGACGGAGTCACTTGCCAGCGGTGGAGCTGCGCGGAGCGGGTTCGCCTTGTGGAGCAGCAGGGATGGCAGCGCTCCGCTTCGGCTTGGAGCTGAAGGACCGGAACTTCCCCAGCAGGGCCTCCGCATGACCCTTCACGGCCTCAGTAGCGGCAGCGACACGCTCGCCGCTTGCTGGCTCCAGCAGGCTGTCAAGGCCGATGTTGGGGTCACAAAGATAGATGTGGGTGAAGACCCGCGTCAGCGCTGCGGAAGACAAGACGCGTGCCTCGGCCTCAGCCGTAGGGCCAAGGCCAAGGGTGACATCCTCAAGGGCGCGAACCAGGAAGGGAAGCAGCTTGGTGGGGCCATCCTCCTCGCGAGCTAGCGGGCTCTCGAGGCCGCTATCATAAAGTATCTTCAATGAAGTGCGAGCCTTCTCCTCCATATCCGCGAAGGCCACGCGATCCTCGACGAGAACCCGGGCCTTGCCATCCAGCTCAACCTTCCTCGCCTCCAGCTCTTGCTCCAGCGCGCCTAGGCGGCCACGGCGCCTCTTGAGCTTGGCCTCCAGGTCCTTGACGGCCGCCTCGCGAGCCTTCATGCTTTCCTCCTGCTCTTGGTGAAGGCGGGCCTCCTCGGCAAGCTGGTTCTGCAGGCCCTTCAGCTCGCTCTCCAGCGTCTCACAGCGACCTCGGACACTAGCTACCTCCCCCAAGGCAGCATCGCGAGCAACCTTCACCCCAAGGATGGCCTGCTTCTCCTCGTCGCAAGCCATCGAGGCCTGGACCAGCGCCGCCCGTATCAAAGCGTCGGAGCGAATCCAGCCAGAAGCCAGCTCCAAGCGCCCGGCCACCAGACGAGGGTCGGCGCCCAGAAGATCCTGCCGTAGACGGTCCAGTTCGGTAATGGCGCGATCCAGAACAGTAGTCGGGGAAGCAACAGTCGATGGAGTAGGAGGAGAAGACGGCAGCATGGCCACAGTATCCCGAGGCGGAACCAGCTGCGCCACGACGGCTGTGGAGGCAGCATCAGGTAAGGGCACCTCGGGAGTCGCCTGGGCCATGGGGGCTAGCTTGCCCCACCAGGCTCAGCCTTGTCTCACGAGGACGCCCGGGCAGGAGAGGCCCATGCGTCGCAGTCGCCTCCTTTCTCGGGCAGAGGCACTGCCACGGACGGGACCTCAGGAGCTCCCTTCGACTTCTTGACCGCGGGCGCCAGCCTAGCCGGAAGATACGAGCATCAAGCCTCAGCAACAGAACAATAATCAAGACATGAATCAAGCAATTACAGGTCGTCGCTTGCGGGCTCAAGGAGCCTCCGGCCGTAGTTAAAGCCCGAGAGCCGGCTGCAAGTGTCAGCTTCAAGGAGCTCGGAAGCAGGAGGTGCGCCTGCGGATCGCCTCGGGGCTGGGGCAGACCCGCGGGGGATCAGCCCGGTCCGGTCCTTCTTCGGGATCGGAGGCAGGCTCCCGCCGCCCTGCTCATCCTCATCCTTGTCATTGTCACTCTGAGAGAGGTGGAGAGTGCGGGACCTGCGCCGAAGGGGGGGAGCCCTTGACTCTGCCTCGAAGTCAATCCCCTCTTCTCGCTCCCCTTCTTCCTTCTCTTTGCTGGAGTCGCCGGAGGACACGTCCACCAGGTCCTCTGGAGCCTCCGCGGGCACGGGCCCGTCCCCGTTGAAGACGGGCATGGACCCCACTACCTGCTCCCAGTCCTCGTGGAGGAACAGGGGCGTGGGAGCGCCCTCCAACCTCGCCACATCGCCCCCAACCAAAGACTGGAGGACCGCAGCTAGATCTTCATCGGCCAAGACCGCAGGGCTCGGGTGGGGCCTCCACATCGGAAGTGAGTACTGGCGAAGCGGAGCCAGCTGGTGCTCTAGGAACTCCCTCAGCAGCGACGCGCCGGTCAGCTTCGCCACCGCCATGCTGGCCGGCCTCAGATCCGCGTCCATCTTCTCCAACACCAGCTTCGTGCGGGGATCCACATGCTCCACTCGAGACCAGTCGTCGGAGCTCACGGGGTGCGCCGTGGGCAGGATCAGCCGAGGGTGGATGCGCCCAGCATCCACCAAGACCCACTTGCTCCTGAAGCCCTCAATCCTTTTCCCAGGGTTCGAAATGGCGATGGAACTGCCATACGCGACGAAGCTCGCGCACACAGAGACGGAACCACGGGAGGGCCGAAGGGAGAAGTAGTGCACAGCAAGGCCACTGAGGGTTTCACCCCTACGTGAGCC
The DNA here is from genome assembly GCF_018294505.1 of Triticum aestivum. Classification (NCBI taxonomy): domain Eukaryota; kingdom Viridiplantae; phylum Streptophyta; class Magnoliopsida; order Poales; family Poaceae; genus Triticum; species Triticum aestivum. Next base: position 417,195,445 of record NC_057810.1, read on the forward strand.
TCACAATAGTAGGCAAAGATTGCAAGAAGAACGACGGAGTTGGGATGGAGGTGCAGAGCTTGAAGGTTATAGTGGCGGAGGACAGAGAAGAAGAACTCAGAAAAGGGAGGCACCAGACCGGCGACAATGGCGCTCACGAAGAGAAGATAGAAGGTGCTTCCTCGGCCTTCAGGGATGGCAGAGCCGGCCTTGAACACCTTCGCCCCATCGATGCCCTGCGCCGCAGCCATCTGGCGCACCCGGGCAAGGCTCGCCTCTAACACATTTGGCGAGTCCAAAGCGGGCGAGTACCAAGCTCTGGCCGGGGATTGGCGAGGCGCCATGTCTGGCTAGGGCGCGCGGACGGAGTAGATCTGAAGATTTCGGAAGCGGGGAGGAGAGGCGCAAGAAAGGGAATCTGAGCAGCAACTGGAGGAAGCAAAGGAGGCAAGGGGGGTACCGCTCCTTTATCAACTCGTGCGGTTGCAGAGGCACCCACGTCCAATCAACCTCCACGCGGCACCCAAGGCCGCAGGCTATTAGGGCCCGTGACGCTTCGCACTTGCCCTTTCGCCTCTCTGCTCGGCCAAGTTCGGGCGCACCATGGGCCCGGGGGCTACTGACGGTGTTCTGGGAACGAGGGTCCCCAGACTAGCCTGCCTGCGGCCTACGGCGTGGCTCAAAGGAGGCCCAGCACAGCCCATCTTCATCAACACAAACTCAAGACCCTCGCGAGGGGCCAAGCCTCGCGGGGCGGACGACAAGGAGCTTCCTCAGGCACGGCCTCATCAGGTGGGCTCGCGAGGAGGCGGAGAGTTCAAGGCGGGGTACCTCGCGAGGTGCCCATGACGCAAGCCATGACGATCAGGGGCACCAGTTGGGCGCCAGCCCACGCAGTGTCCTCCTTTCCTCTTTAGTGCAAAGGGGGCAAGCACAGGTGAGGGAGTCCTGGACAAGGGGGTGTCCGGATAGCCGGACCGCCATCATCGGCCGAACTAACATCAGCCGGACTATCATCATCGGCCGGACTCCAAGACTATGAAGATACAAGATTGAAGACTTCGTCCCGTGTCCGGAGGGGACTTTCCTTGGCGTGGAAGGCAAGCTTGGCGATACGGATATGTAGATCTCCTACCATTGTAACCGACTCTATGTAACCCTAGCCCTCTCCGGTGTCTATATAAACCGGATGGCTTTAGTCCGTAGGACACAACAACAACAACCATTACAATCATACCATAGGCTAGCTTCTAGGGTTTAGCCTCCTTGATCTCGTGGTAGATCCACTCTTGTAACATCCACAATATCAATATCAATCAAGCAGGATGTAGGGTTTTACCTCCATCAAGAGGGCCCGAACCTGGGTAAAACATCGTGTCCCTTGTCTCCTGTTACCATCCGCCTAGACGCACAGTTCGGGACCCCCTACCCGAGATCCGCCGGTTTTGACACCGACATTGGTGCTTTCATTGAGAGTTCCTCTGTGTCGTCACCGATAGGCTTGATGGCCTCTTCAATCGACAACAACGCAGTCCTGGGCAGACTTTTCTCCCCGGACAGATTTTCGTATTCGGCGGCTTCGCACTGCGGGCCAATTCGTTTGGCCATCTAGAGCAGAACGAAAGCTACGCCCCTGGCTGTCAGGTCAGTTTTGGAAGCCTAAACTTCACGGCCGATATCCACGGGGACTTGATCTTCGATGGATCCGAGCCACTGCCGAGCGCGTCGCACTGTCACGATGGGCACGACCTAACTCTGCCGCCGGACAGTACCTTGGAGGCCGCACACGAATCCGCTCCGACCCATAGTCCGGAGCCGATCGCGTAGATCGAGGACGGGTGGCTGGACACCGCCTCGGGAGCTGCAACTTCCACGGCGATGGAGCCGAACACTGACCTTGTCCCTCATAAAGCTCATGACTCCGAGGTGCCGGACTCCCTGCCGGACTCCAAACCTCCTGCGCCCCTGCCAATCGAATCCGATTGGGTGCCGATCATGGAGTTCACCGCTGCGGACATCTTTCAATACTCACCCTTCGGTGACATCTTAAATTCGCTGAAGCACCTCTCGCTATCCGGAGAACCCTGGCCGGACTACGGCCAGGATGGTTGGGACGCGGACGACGAAGAAATTCAAAACCCACCCACCACCCACTTCGTAGCCACCATTGACAATCTAACCGACGTACTCGACTACGACTCCGAAGACATCGACGGTATGGACGACGATGCCGGAGACTATCAAGAACCAGCGCCTACAGGACACTGGAAGACCACCTCGTCATACGACATATACATGGTGGACACCCCAAAAGATGGGGATGACGAAGAAGCAGCGGAGGCAGATTCCTTAAAGAAATAGCCCAAGCGCCGACGTCAGCGGCGCCGCTCTAAATCCCGCCACAGCAAGAATGGAGATTCTGGCACAGGAGATAATAACACCCCAGAAAGTGCCGAAGATAACCCCCTCCAGCAAGATTCAGCGCAGGAGGAGGCAGAAGCAAGCCCTCACGAGAGGGCGGCAGACGAAGAGGTCGAGGATGATAATTACATACCTCCCTCCGAAGACGAGGCAAGCCTCGACGGCGACGAATTCATCGTGCCTGAGGATCCCATCGAACAAGAGCGTTTCAGACGCAGGCTAATGGCCACATCAAATAGTCTAAAGAAAAAGCAGCAACAGCTTCAAGCTGATCAATACCTGCTGGCCGACAGATGGACCGAGGTCCTCGCGGCCGAAGAGTATGAACTCGAACGCCCCTCCAAAAGCTACCCAAAACGCAAGTTGCTCCCCGACTAGAGGAGGAAGCATACAAACCTGCATCACCAGCGCACAATACGGCAGACCAACCACCTCGTGGCTGCGACAGAGAGGCATGTAAGCCCTCCACCAAAACCGTACCCCGGCACCGCTCAAAAAGCATGAAGCCACGGGGGAACGCGCTGGACTTGCGGGATATATTGGAGGACAAGGCAAGACAATCCAGATCTATCTATGGATCACGTGGGCGCCCCAAGACCCACGACGAATACCGTCACGCTGGATACAACTACTCCGACCGGGCCGAACACAGCAGACAACGCTCTCTTGAGCTACGTCGCGATATTGCTCAATACAGAGGCACCGCACACCCACTATGCTTCACGGATGAAGTAATGGATCATCAAATCCCTGAAGGGTTTAAACCCGTTAACATCGAATCCTACGATGGCACAACAGACCCCGCGGTTTGGATTGAGGATTATCTCCTTCATATACATATGGCCCGCGGCGACGATCTTCACGCCATCAAATATCACCCGCTCAAGCTTAAAGGACCAGCTCGGCATTGGCTTAACAGCCTGCCCGCAGAGTCAATTGGGTGCTGGGAAGACCTGGAAGCCGCATTCCTCGACAACTTCCAGGGCACGTATGTGCGACCACCAGACGCAGATGACCTAAGCCACATAATCTAGTAGCCAGACGAATCGGCCAGGCAATTCTGGACATGGTTCTTAACAAAGAAAAATCAAATCGTCGACTGTCCGGATGTAGAGGCTCTCGCTGCCTTCAAACATAACATCCGCGACGAGTGGCTGGCCCGGCACCTAGGACAGGAAAAGCCGAAATCCATGGCAGCCCTCACATCACTCATGACCCGCTTTTGTGCGGGAGAGGATAGCTGGTTAGCTCGCAGCAACAACCTTAGCAAAAATGCTGGCAGTTCGGATACCAAGGACCGCAATGGCTGGTCGCGTCGAAACAAAAACAAATGCCGCATTAACGGCGACAGCAATGAGGATACGACAGTCAACGCCGGATTCCGAGGCTCCAAACCTGGTCAACGGAAGAAGCCATTTAAAAGAACCACTCCGGGCCCGTCCAATTTGGACCAAATACTGGACCACTCTTGTCAAATACATGGAACCCCCGAAAAGCCAGCTAACCACACCAACAGAGATTGTTGGGTATTCAAGCAGGCAGGCAAATTAATTGCCGAAAACAATGACAAGGGGCTACACAGCGATGACGAGGAAGAGACCCGGCCGCCGAACAACAGAGGACAGAAGGGATTCCCCCCTCAAGTTCGGACGGTAAATATGATATACGCAACGCATATACCCAAGAGGGAGCGGAAGCGTGCACTAAGGGACGTATACGCGATGGAGCCAGTCGCCCCAAAATTCAACCCATGGTCCTCTTGCCCGATCACTTTCGATCGAAGAGACCATCCGACCAGTATCCGCCATGGCGGATTCGCCGCATTGGTTTTAGACCCAATCGTCACGGATTTCACCTCACGAGAGTCCTGATGGACGGCGGCAGTAGCCTGAACCTGCTTTATCAGGATACAATGCGCAAGATGGGCATAGACCCTTCAAGGATTAAACCTACAAAGACGACCTTCAAAGGCGTGATACCAGGTGTTGAGGCTAGTTGCACAGGCTCAGTCACACTGGAAGTGGTCTTCGGATCCCCGGATAATTTCCGAAGCGAGGAGTTAATCTTCGACATAGTCCCGTTCCGCAGTGGCTATCACGCTCTTCTCGGACGAACCGCGTTCGCAAAATTCAACGCGGTGCCGCATTATGCATACCTTAAGCTCAAGATGCCAGGCCCTCGCGGAATCGTCACGGTCAATGGAAACACGGAACGCTCCCTCCGAACGGAGGAACATACAGCGGCTCTCGCGACAGAAGTACAGAGCAGCCTCTTAAGGCAATTTTCGAGTCCGGCCGTTAAATGACCGGACACGGCCAAACGCGCCCGGAGCAATATCAACCAAGACCACCTGGCACGTTCCGAGCACGCGTAGCAATGCGGCCCCAACCCCAGGCCTCACACAATTGCAAGACAAACTCTCCGCGTACATAATTATGCCCTAGAGATACCATGGGCATAGGGGAGAGGCACGATCACAACAGACCCAGAGTGCGGTTCGACCACATCAGGGGCTCCAAAGTGTGTCGCTCTTTTTATCTTTTATTTTTCTCTTTTTTTTACAGGACTCTGTCCGGCGGTGAACCTACCAAACTCATGATGCAACAGCCAGGGAAGGACAAAGGCTGCGACGAACACTCAGGTGGTCTCCATTACGAGCATTAAATTTGTTAAATACACCATTCCGCGGCCTACCCCTAGAGGGAGACGCCTTTAATTCGTCCAATCCCTTGCTTTCTGCACTATTTGTATCATTCCACACTCATAGCAGATCTTCTTGAATAAATAATGAAGCACTTTTTGCCCATAATTGCATTACTTTATATATATATGTTCATTTACGACATGTTGCATCCGTATATTTTGGTATGGCCAAATACACGAGGGGCTTATGTTCCCCGCATTATGGTGTGATAAGTCCGAACACTTTCACAAGTGCGGCACCCCGAACTTATAGCATTATATGAATCGGCTCCAAATCATGTCTTGGGTCAATAGTTGGGTTTGCCCGGCTCCCATGTTTGGCACCTTACGTTCCGTTCTATCGGCTAAGGTAGCACCGGGAGAACCACTACGATTGCGCCCCGGTTGAGCCGGGTTAACGCCTCAGTGGAGAAAGCTAAAACTGACTGTCATGATAAGGCGAGAGACTGGTCGCTGTTCGAGAGGTCCCTTCAAGTCCCTAAAGACTTATGCCACTTCGAGCGAAGAACCGGATAATGTCCGGCCAAGGCGTGGATAGCGCCCCGAACTCGGTCTTCCGAATACTAGGGTCTTCGCCGAAATTTAAAATTATAGAATTCTATGGCTAAGTGAGAGTGTTCAAGCACTATAAGTCCGGTTGCCTTGTTCATTGTGTTGAGCGCCTCCCTAGATGGACCCAAAAATAGGAACAAGAGTGCTCAAGTTTATCCCGAACACCCCAGCACTCGCGGCATGGGGGCTGAAGCCGACGACTTGCCATCTCTCAGATTTAATAAACGGCCGCACAGAAGGTAATATTTTAAATTAATAAGCGTTGCTTAGCGCATATGAACAAAGTTTTCAGCGCACAGGATAACACATTGCGAATTTACTCAATAATTACATCCCCGGGGCACTCATCCGCAATCTTGTGGGCACCCTTTAGGACAGTCTTATAGTACATCTCGGGCGTACGATATTCCTTGCCCGCTGGTGGCGCGTCAGTGATTAGCTTCTCCGCATCCAGCTTGCCCCAGTGCACCTTTGCACGGGCAAGGGCCCGACGAGCACCTTCAATACAGGCGGAGCGCTTGATAACCTCCACCCAGGGGCATGCATCCACCAACCACCGCACGAGGCCGAAGTAGCTCCCAGGCATGGCCTCTCCAGGCCACAGCCGGACTATGAGGCCCTTCATGGCCTGCTCGGCTACCTTGTGAAGCTCGACCAGCTGCTTCAGCTGGTCGCTAGGGGGCACCGGATGGCCGGTCTCAGTGTACTGAGACCAGAAGACCTTCTCCGTTGAGCTCCCCTCCTCGGCTCGGTAGAATGCGGCGGCATCAGACACGCTGCGAGGCAGATCTGCAAACGCCCCTGGCGAGCTCCGAATTCGGGGACTTATGGGCTTCGGCCTTGGCGGCTTTGGCACTTTCGAGAGCCGAGGCAAGCTCGGACTCTCGAGTCTTTGAGTCACGCTCCAAACTCTCATGTTTTTCCATGAGAGCCTGGAGCTCTTGCCAAACCTCCGCCACCCGCGCCTCCTGCTTTTCTCGCTCCGCCCGTTCCGCGGCCGCATTGCGTTCGGCCGCAGACACGGCCTCCTTCAGGGTTGCCACCTCATTCGTGGCCCCTGCAGCACCCATGTTATCCTCGTTATTTTTTTGTCGCAACCTAAATCCTTTTCTGTAAGGTACAAATTCAAAGTGGTGTTACTCACCTTCTTTGTCCTGGAGCTGCTTCTTGGCACGGCTGATCTCTTGCTCGGACCGCTCGAGCTCCTGCTTCAAAGCACCGACCTCCGCAGTCAGTGCGGCAGAGGTCAGCAGCGCAGCCTGCAACCCATATTGACATAATTTTTTAGCAACCCTGCGTATATCTTTTTTAGATCCTCAGTTCGGCTTTTCTTCCCGAACACCGAACCGAGCATCAGGGGCTACTGTCTATGCGGTATTACATTGCATATTTTTAAACTTCTTACCTCAAAGCCTGATAGAAGGCTACTGCAGGGTTCGGTCAGCCCATTCTTGGCGAGCTGTACCTTCTGAATCACCGCACTCATAATAGTGCGGTGTTCTTCCTCGATGGAAGCGCTCTAGAGCGCCTCCAACAAATTGTCCGGCGCCTCCGGTTGGACGGAAGCCGCCGGCGTCACGGTCTTGCCCTTCTTGCGAAGGGGCCGCCGGCCGGACTCCGGAACCACTGCGGGTTCTGACGTAGAGTACGATGCAAAGTCTGGGAGGCCGCCTTGTGGCGCCTCCGGAGCCTCCCCCTGGTGGGTCCCTTCTTGGGATCCCACCTCGGCGTCCTCGGCGTCGCGAGGGGTGGAGGTGGTCGGGATGGAGTCTACATCCGATGGAGCCAACGACCCGCTCGATGAAATGGGGAGATCATCATTGGCCGGACTACAGGCAGCATGCGGCATTAGGATGACACTATGTGACACAAAAGAGAAATTATAAATCATTCAGGAATCCGGATACTTACGATCTCGCCGGAGGCCTGGCCCTTGAGGGCCATTCTTCGTCGCCAACGTTGACGTTGGCGGAGCTGTCCGGGGGAATAGTCCTTCCCCTCTTGGACCCTTCGGCCTCCCCTGTTGGGGAAGCCTTCCTCTTCCTCTCTCCCTCCTCTGGGAGAGAGTCCTCTTTCTCCTCCTCATTTTCGGGGCAGGAGTCCACCTCGGAGTCATCGGACACCTGAAAACAGGAGCTCTTTCGAGTACCCGTGGCCTCCTTCTTGGCCTTCTTCTCCGGCACCACGTGCGGTGCCGGAACCAGCAGCCCCGCTAGACGGGCGTCTACTGGGTTTTCTGGCATAGGAGCCGGGTAGATGATCTGCTCCGCCTTCCTCATCCAGTCCTGTCAAAGGAAAAGGGGAAATTGAAATCCGCATAGAGTCAAACTATGAATAGCAAGCATCCCGTAAAGGGGCAAAATCACTTACCTCGCCAGCTTGGTGCTGCGAGCGAAATCCGCGATCTTCGGTGGCGGATGCGGGGGCTTCGGCGCCCTTAAAAAGCACTTTCTAGGCATCTTCGTACCTAGTGTCGAAGAGCCTGCTCAAGGTCTGGTGCTGTGCCGGATTGAACTCCCACAATTTGAATGCCCGTTCTTGGCACGAGAGGATCCGGCGGATGAGCATGACCTGGACCATGTTGACAAGCTTGAGCTTCTTGTTCACCAGCCTCTGGATACAAGCTTGGAGTCCGGTCAGCTCCTCCAAATCACCCTAGGTCAGGCCGCTCTCTTTCCAAGAGGAGAGCCGCATGGGGATCCCAGATCTAAATTCGGGGGATGCTGCCCATCTAGGGTCACGCGGCTCGGTGATGTAGAACCACCCCGATTGCCATCCCTTGATGGTTTCCACGAAGGCACCCTCGACCCAACATGGCGCCTCCGCACTCCGCCTGAGTGCCCTTCACCACCTTCGGCTTGACGTTGAAGGTCTTGAGCCACAAGCCAAAGTGAGGATGGATGCAGAGGAAGGCCTCGCACACGACGATAAACGCCGAGATGTTGAGGATGAAGTTTGGTGCCAGATCATGGAAATCCAGGCCGTAATAGTACATGAGCCCCCGGACAAAGGGATGCAATGGGAAGCCTAGTCCGCGGAGGAAGTGGGGAAGAAATACGATCCTCTCATGGGGCCTGGGGGTGGGGATGAGTTGTCCCTCGTCAGGCAGCCGGTGCGCGATGTCGCCAGATAGATATCCGGCGCTGCGCAGTCTTTCGATGTGCCCCTCCATAACGGAGGAGGTCATCCACTTGCCTCCCGCTCCAGACATGACTGGGGAAGGTTGAGACAAGATGTGCGGGCTTGGGTGCTGGAGCTCGAGTGCGCAGAGATGGATAAGCAAAGGAGGAAGAAGGCGTAGGTGAAAGGGTGGATCCTAATCCCCTTATATATGGGCGGACGAAGTCTATGCGTCCCCCACCAGCCTGGTAAAACTCGCTTATCTCCCAAGCGCCACCATCAATGGCGCGGTTGGGTTACCCACGTCCGTATTGATGAGAATCCCGGAATAAGGGGGAACACGATATCTGCTTCGACAAGACGTGCCAAGGAAACCGCTTCGCTAAATGCGCTGAGGTGGTAAAGTAAAAAATGATTCAAGTAATGGCTTGGTAGTGGTGTGACGTCATGCCGCAAAAAAAAACGTCAGCAGATTGAACTTGTGTATATATTATTCTCTCTACGGTGGAATGTGGACTTTATTTTGCAGAGCCGGACACTATCCTGGTGTTCACAATCTTCTACGAATTATTCGTAGGAGGAACCTGCCTTGCAATGCCGAACAATATGCGCGCCGGACTCATCGTCATTGAAGCCTGGTTCAGGGGCTACTGAGGGAGTCCTGGACTAGGGGGTGTCCGGATAGCCGGAGCGCCATCATCGGCCGAACTAACATCAGCCGGACTATCATCATCGGCCGGACTCCAAGACTATGAAGATACAAGATTGAAGACTTCATCCCGTGTCCGGAGGGGACTTTCCTTGGCGTAGAAGGCAAGCTTGGTGATACGGATATGTAGATCTCCTACCATTGTAACCGACTCTATGTAACCCTAGCCCTCTCCGGTGTCTATATAAACCGGATGGCTTTAGTCCGTAGGACACAACAACAACAACCATTACAATCATACCATAGGCTAGCTTCTAGGGTTTAGCCTCCTTGATCTCGTGGTAGATCCACTCTTGTAACATCCACAATATCAATATCAATCAAGAAGGATGTAGGGTTTTACCTCCATCAAGAGGGCCCGAACCTGGGTAAAACATCGTGTCCCTTGTCTCCTGTTACCATCCGCCTAGACGCACATTTCGGGACCCCCTACCCGAGATCCGCCGGTTTTGACACCGACAGCAGGCGAGAGCATCAAGCAAAGGCATCCATTTCGGTGCAACAAGACCAAGACCAGCCAAATGGCAGGGAAGAAGTCATTGTGGAGCCCAAGCAGGCGTCACCACCAGAGCTTTTGACAGGCGAGGACCAACTTTAGTCAGGATAAGTGTACCTGCTGTTCCCCTTCAAAATGGCCAATTGTTGGCGCCCTTCCTGCTCAATATTTGGGAAGAGGCCCAGGGACTTTGCCTATAAATAGGACTAGCCACCCCCGGGGTAGGAGAGCCTGATCCTGCATCCTGGATCCGGACCTAAGCTAGACCTGATCGACAACCCAAGAGCTAGAACCAAGTAGCACCAACCAAGAATAGACCCTCGCGAGGCTGTTCTTCCTTGTATTGTTCATCATCAGCCCAAGAGGCAATCCACCACACCACACACTGGAGTAGGGTATTACACCACAATGGTGTCCTGAACGAGTATAAATCTTGTGTCTCTTGTGTTGTTCTGTTTGGTAGTTTAGATCTTAGCGATTCGGCGAGGAACAGGCAAGCAGAGGGTTAAATCTCCGCGCGCACCCCAGTGTCCGAACCTCAAGGGTCTGCCGGAACCCGAAATCTGACAGAGGCTGCTCATCGCCGAAGTGAAGATAAGATAGCCGAAATGGCTGTTGAGTTGAAAAATGCCGCCGACTGGTATGAGCTCCTTGAAAAGGAGAATCAGGTTAATTCTGCTGACCTGAATAAGGAACTTAATGCGGCCAAAGAGATGCAGACCAAAATCAGGGATGTGCGGGAGGAGCTTTGACAGGCCGGAAAAATCGCGGCTGGGAGCCCCTACTTGTTGCGGATGAAGTTTTTGGATCCGAAGTATGCTCTCCTGGATCGACACTGGAGTCTTGCAGACGCTTATGCGGACTTGGCGAAGAGTACAGCTGATGCCGCCAAGTTTTTCGAGGATCAAGGTGATAAAGAAGTGGAGAAGCTGTTCTGGTCCCAATTCAATGCTCCTCCGCGTCCATTTCCGTTGAGTGAGAAGATGGCTGCTTTGGCGGAGCTTCATAGGTTGTCCAGGCTTGCCACGCGGTTTGTAATAGACAATTCCTTGGTGCCGTATCGCAGATCGATGCCATGAGGAGGTCGGCGTGTATAGAGGGTGCACGGATGGCACTTGCCCGTGTTAAAGCATATTGGACAGATATGGAGGCCACCATCATTGCGACCCAGAATCCGGCGGGAGGCCAGGATCCGGCCGAGCACTACTTGGAGCAAGTAACAGAAGGTGCTTGCTTAATAGAGGCTCAGTGCTCGAAGAATGTCATGTTCGAGTGACAAGTCGCTTCGTTGTAAAAACAATGTAATTTTGATTTTGAGGCTATATTTATACTTTGTGCCTGAAAGTATTATTGTGCCTCCTTTGTGGCTGTTTTTATGTATACGTGTAATTCTGAAAGTTAGCAGTCGTTGGCTTCAGCCCCCACACATACAATGCGGGGGTGTTCGCAAAAAATATGCATAATCACACTTGATCCAACGTCTTGGTCCATTAAGGAGGTGATTGCACGCCTAACTAGGCAACCGGACTATATAGCTGTAACACTTTCACTTAGCCATAGGAGTTTGACGGTGGGGCTACTATGTAGCCCCTAGTACTTTTGCATGCATCCGAATACGGGCACGTGTGTACATGGCCGGGAAATGGCCCTTCATTAATGCGGAGGAATCCTAAAGATTCCGGTAAGTCTTCGAGTGGTTGAGCAGTCTCTCGCTGTATCATGACAGTCAGTTTTCGGCTTTCTCTACTGAGGTGCTCATCCGGAATAACCACGGCACAGTCGCAGTAGTTCTCCTTTGGTCGCCTTAGCCGATAAGAGTGGAACGTAAGGCGGCAAACCCAGGAGCCGGGCAAACCCAACATTTGACCAAAGACATGATTCAGAGGTGATGCATATAAGGCCAAACTCGTGACGCCGAACACTCCCGAAGGTATTCAGACTTTATAACATAAAATGGGCTGAAAACGCCCTTTCATTATGAACCATGTATTTCCAGGTACGTGCATTAGTCTGTCGTGGTGAAATGCCAATAACGGCAGTACCCTCTGTGGGTATAGTACCCATGGGATATGTAAGCAACAAGAGGCAATAAAAAGTTTTACACAGAGGCTTAATCTAAAAAGAAACCTTTGAGCGGGGCCCTGCTGCACGTCTGCGCCTTTGTCTCCGTTGTGCCATGTCCTAGAAGGGTATCGCACGAATGTTGTCTGTAAAAAGAAAAACTCATGTAGAAGAGCATAACGTGAGCGTGCGATGGATAGTAAAAGTGTAAAACATTGGCCTATAAATAAGGTCAGGCCAACATTGGGGCTTTATTCAATATTTATAGCCCCTGGTGTCCTCTATGGGATTTACATATATGGCGCCCTGGTTCATTTTTATCCGGGCTGCCGGACTCGTCTAACCATGTCTGTGGTCTTAACGACCAGTCATGCTTTCTGGTATTGGAGGCCGCTTAGAGTCCGGTAGCTAGAGCCATCGCGTATTCCTCCGCGCGTGAAGAGTGCTCTGTGTTTCCGTTAACAGTGATGACACCGCGTGGACCAGGCATCTTGAGTGTAAGGTAGGCATAATGCGGTACTGCATTGAAGCGGGCTAAGGCCGTTCTCCCAAGCAATGCGTGATAGCCACCTTGTAAGGGGGCGATGGTGAAGAGCAGTTCCTCTCTTCTGGAGTTGCCTGGGGAGCCGAATGTTACCTCCAGTACAACGGAGCCCCTACCGCAAGCTTCGGCGCCTGGTATCACCCCTTCAAAGGTGGTGTTGCTTTGGCTAATTCTGGATGAGTCTATCCCCATCCTGTGGACAGTGTCCTGGTATATTAAATTGAGACTACTGCCACCATCCATGAGGACGCGAGTAAGATGGTATCCGTCGATTATTGGGTCGAGCAGTAAGGCATCTGATCCTCCGTGCCGAAAACCAGTCAGGCAGTCCGTGTGATCGAAAGTGATCGGACAAGCCGACCAGTGGTTAGGCGTGGGTACGATAGGCTCTATAGCGTATGCGTTTCTGAGCACGCATTCGTGCCTTCTTGTGGGTGTGTGAGTCGCGTGGATCATGTTTACTGTTTTTACCTCTGGTGGGAATTTTTTATGTCCCCCAGTGTTCGGCTGGCGAGGCTCATCCTCGTCTTCACTTGGTGTTTCCCTTCCCTTGTGTTCGACATTTAATTTGCCGGCCTGCTTGAAGACCCAACATTCTCTATGAGTGTGGTTCGCAGGTTTGTCGGCGGTGCCGTGAATTTGGCACAGTCTGTCCAGGACTCTGTTCAGACCGGACGACCCTTCTTTGCTGCCTTTAATTGGCTTCTTTTGATGACCGGGTCGAGAGCCCATGAATCCGGCGTTGACCGTTGTGTTGTCCGGGCTCTCTTCCTTGTTTTGACGTTTGTTTTTATTATGCCGTGGCTTCCCGTTGCCATCCCTTGTTTTGGATGTGCTTGGGTCGTTGGTGCCTTTACGGGCCAACCAGCTATCTTCACCCGTGCAAAAGCGGGTCATAAGGCTTGTTATGGCTGCCATAGTCCTCGGCTTTTCTTGCCCGAGGTGTCTGGCGAGCCACTCGTCTCGGATGCTATGTTTGAACGCCGCTAAGGCCTCAGCATCTGGACAATCGACAATTTGATTCTTCTTAGTGAGGAATCTGTTCCAAAGCTTGCGGGCGGACTCTCCGGGATGTTGGATTATGTGACTTAAATCGTCCGCATCCGGAAGCCGGACATAAGTCCCTTGAAAATTGGCCCTGAAAGCATCCTCGAGTTCCTCCCAACTTCCAATTGAGTTTCCGGGGAGGCTTTTCAACCAGTGTCAAGCTGGTCCCTTCAACTTGAGGGGAAGGTATTTGATGGCGTGGAGGTCATCCCCAGGAGCCATGTGTATATGCAGGATAAAATCCTCGATCCAGACCCTTGGGTCCGTCGTTCCGTCATATGCCTCTTTGTTCACAGGTTTAAAACCCTGTGGAAATTCATGGTCCAGTACTTCTTCGGTGAAGCACAGGGGGTGAGCAGCCCCTCTGTATCTGGACGTGCTATGGCATGCCGTCAGCTGTTGTTGTGTCTGGTGTTTATTCCGAACTGGTGTCCGATTGGTATGATCGTTTTGGTGACCATAGTCCCGTGCTGGGGTGTGTCCTTTAGATCCATAGATGGACCTAGCCGCGCCAGCTTTCTTATCCAGGTGTTCACGTAAATCGTGCGCTGCGTCGGTAGCTGATTTGTTGCGGTTATGAAGTGGTTCGTCTGGCCTCCTGGTCGTGTTATTCTTTGGTGGAACGGCCTCCTCGTCGAATTCTAGCAGTAGCTTGCGTTTTGGATAGCTCTTTGTATGACGATCGTCACCGTATCTTTCTTCAGTGTCTAGCACTTTATTCCATCTGCGGTTGACACAACTGAGAATCCAAATGATATTTCTATTTCTAATGCTGAAACACAATCTGGTAATGAACACGAACCTAGTGACAATGTTAATGATGATGTTCATGTTGATGCTCAACCTAGTAATAACAGTGATGTAGAGATTGAACCTGCTGTTGATCTTGATAACCCACAATCATAGAATCAACATTATGATAAGAGAGACTTTGTTGCTAGGAAGCATGGTAAAGAAAGAGAATCATGGGTTTAGAAACCCAAGCCTTTTCCTCCTAAGCCATCCAAGAAAAAGGATGATGAGGATTTTGAGCGCTTTGCTGAAATGATTAGACCTATCTTTTTGCGTATGCGTTTGACTGATATGCTTAAAATGAATCCTTGTGCTAAGTAAATGAAAGTTATTGTTACAAATAAAATAAAGATACTGGAAGCTGAAATTTCCACCATGCTTGCTAATTATACCTTTAAGGGTGCAATACCAAAGAAACTTGGAGATCCAGGAGTACCAACTATACCATGTTCCATTAAAAGAAACTATGTTAAAACTGCTTTATGTGATCTTGGAGCCGGTGTTAGTGTTATGCCTCTCTCTTTGTATCGTAGACTTGATTTGAATAAGTTGGCACCTACTAAATCTCTTTGCAAATGGCCGATAAATCAACTGCTATACCTGTCGGAATTTGTGAGGATGTTCCTATTGTGGTTGCAAACGTTACTATCTTAATGGACTTTGTTATTCTTGATATTCCTGAGGACGATAGTATGTCGATTATCCTTGGTAGACCCTTTTTGAATGCTGCAGGGGCTAATATTGATTGCAACAAAGGCAATGTCACTTTTCATGTTAATGGTAATGAGCATATGGTACACTTCCCAAGGAAACGACCTCAAGTCCACAGTATCAATTCTATTGGAAAAATTTCAACGATTACTATTGGAGGTCTTGAATTTCCTCTTCCTACTCTCAAAAAGAAATATGAGATTCTTATTGTTGGGGACATACATATCCCCGTTGAGGTAACCTAGTGTTATTCGAAAATTCTTTGGTTTCATGTAATTCGGAAGAAGTTTGTTACCAAGACTTGATCAACCTTGTTAGTGGAATCCTTTTGATGAGCATGAGATGGATGAAGTTAGAAAGCAAAACTCTCCGTATCCTCCTTTTACTTTCTGCTATTTAGTTTAAATAAAGCAAGACTAGTATTTTCTGTCTGTTTTCTGAATTATCCATGCAATAAAAAATACCCCAAAAATAAAAGTTCTACAAATGTCCCGAAAATGAAGTATGATTTTTTGTAGAATATTTAAGAATTTCTGGCACTGAGAGCACACCAGGGGGCCCACCATTTGGCCATGAGGGCACAGGGCGCGCCCACCCCCCTGGGCGCCCCCTACCTCGTAGGCCCCACATGGACCCCCTCCACTTATTCCAGCACCCACTCACTTTGTCTTCCTCGAGAAAAAAAATCCTCCCATAGCTCAAACCTGTGTTCTAGATCATCTTGCTGCTATTTTCGATCTCCTTGCTCAAAGATCCATTCACAAAACTGTTTTGGGGGCTTGTTCTTCGGTATGTGACTCCTTCAATGGTCCAATTAGTTTTTGTTCTGGTGCTTTATTTATTGCAAATCTTTGCTGCTGAGGTGACCGTGTTCTTGAGCTTGCATGTCAAATTTATATGGTCCAAAGTAGTTTTAATGCATGATATAGCCTCTAGGCACTTGTGGGAGTAGTTGCTATCAATCTTGTTGAGTTTGGTTCGCTTTTATTTTGAGTCAAAAATTTCAGAAATTTTTCAGAGAAGGAAAAATGCATAGGAAAATCTACCAAGGTGGTTCCTCAAGGAAGTAAGGACCAAGGCTCGCGATACGTGAGCCAGATGATGAACCACTGAGGGAAGCTCAAGTGCGGCCTTGTGAATGTCCGTCAGAAGAGTTTATGGTCCAAGCCGGTTTCAAGGATGAATTTGACGCGTATGTGTGTAATGCTGATCTTGAGGACTTCGTGTCAGATAAGTGCTTACAGTACTACTACCTCACTGATTCCTTTGTGAGAAGGTTTAAATTTACATCCTCGCGTAATTCTCACATGGTTTTATTTGATCTTTATGATAAATCATATACCATGGACCTAGAAGATTTTAATATTGCTTGTACACTCCCGCAGTGGGGCAATGTGAGTGAACCTCGCAAATCTGAATATAAAGACTTTCTTGCTAGTATCACTATGGGAGAATCTAGAGAAATCACGCAAGCTACCATAGGGAGCATTCATTTCCTTCCATACATTATTTCTCTCTCTTTATAGGTAGATGCATTAATGGTAAAGATGAGGCTTGTCACATGTGCGTTCCAGATCTTAGTGTCCTCAAGAGTGTGGTATTAGGTGATAAACAATATAACTTGGGGGGCCATTGTTGCATGAACGCTGCATCTTAATGGTACATGTGGAGATTTGTTTGGTGGGATTTATGCAACTAGTGTAGATAATTATCTTGGTGTACCCATACATAGAAGTGACATGGAGTTGCCTCCTGCTTATTTAGATTATAGTGCCATGGTTAGCCATCAGTTTCTTGAGAGGAATGAACAGTTCCTCCAGTACCGACTAATCTTTGACAGACGGCGTAATGTCCATGTTGCTCTCCCTGCTCCCACTTTCTTTGGTTTTCAGGCAAAAAGGACATACTTTATAATCAGGGAGGAAGTGAATGAATATGAGAGGAGGACGGAGGCAGCTCGCCTCCAAGCTGCAGCTCGTCAGGCAGTAGCTGCTGCATCTTAGTACAACCCCGACTACGACTTTGGATATCCGCCAGGCCAGTAGTGGCCACAGACCAACTTAGGACAAAATCTTAAGCTTGGGGGAGTACGTATTTCTCACTAACATTATATTCATGTTCACACACTCATGTTAGTTGTCGGTGCTCATACTTTTTCATTGTACTATCCATGCTAGTTTATTTCCTTTTCTTGCTTTCTTCTTGTGTGTTTGAAAAACCTTTTAGAAAAAACCAAAAAAAATGTTGTAGCTCTTAGATAGTTTACTTTCCATGCTTGTAGTAGTGATATTAAAAGAAAACCCAAAAAGATTTCTCGTTCTTCTTTTGCTTGTTGGGAGCTTTCCCGTGTAACAGTTTTATTTCTTTTCTTTTCTTTGGGGGTCGAGAGGAGAAGACCACGATGAAAATGTTGAGTGGCTCTCATATGCATTATTGTTGATTTAACCACGAGCCCATATTACCTTGTCTTCTCCCTTGTATTAAATGCTTGTAAATTCCAGCTTAGTCCAACACACGTGCACTATTATTATTATTATCCACACCGTTCGGTCGTGCGAGTGAAAGGCAATAATGACGATATATGATGGACTGATTGAGATGAGAGAAGTTGGTATGAACTCGACCTATCTTGTTTTTGTAAATATGATTAGTCCACCGTTTCTGATTCAGCCTATTATGGATGAAACATGTTTGCAATGACAATTAGAGATTAAAGTTGCTCATGCCAGGCTTAATTAGCTAGGAGTTTATAATGGTTTACCTTGCGTGCCAACATGCTATTAAAATGGTTGTTATGTGGCATGATAGGGTGGTATCCCCCTTTGAATGATTTGAGTGGCTTGACTTGGCACATGTTCACACATGTAGTTGAAACAAAATCTACATAGCCTCTGCGATATTTATGTTCATGGTGATTTATATGCTACTCATGCTTGCACTCATTGTTGATTAATCTTAATGCATGTTCATGACTATTGTCGCTCTCTAGTTGGTCGCTTCCCAGTCTCTTCCTAGCCTTCACTTGTACTAAGCGGGAATATTGCTTGTGCATCCACTTCCATAATCCCCAAAGTTATGCCATATGAGTCCACCATACCTTCCTATATACGGCATCTACCCGCCGTTACAAGTAAATTTGTATGTGCCAAACTCTAAACATTCAAATGAAATTCTGTTTTGTATGCTCGAATAGCTCATGTATCAACTAGGGAGTCTATATCTTCCATGCTAGGTGGGTTATTCTCACGATGAGTGGACTCTGGTCATCATTCATGAGAAAACGGCCGGTAACCGGGATGGCCAGTCCCATGCTCAAATCAAATCAAAATAATTGCAAAAAAATCTCCCTCGGGATTGTTGTTAGTTGGACGGCACCCGTTGTTTCAGACAAGCCATGGATTGATGTTTGTTGGTGGCGGGGAGTGTAACCTTTACCATTCTGTTTGGGAACCGCCTATAATGTGTGTAGCATGGAAGATATCGAGATCTCTTGGTTGTTATGTTGACAATGAAAGTATACCGCTCAAAATATTGTTTATCTCTGTTTCAAAACTCGAGCTCTGGCACCTCTACAAATCCCTGCTTCCCTCTGCGAAGGGCCTATCTATTTACTTTTATGTTGAGTCATCATCCTCTTATTAAAAAGCATCAGTTGGAGAGCACCGCTATCATTTGCATGCATTGCTATTAATTTACATTGAGTATGGCTGTGACTGGATCTCTTTTACCATGAATTACAATGTCTAGTCAGTCCTTGATCTTCAGGGGTGCTCTGCATTTATGTTTTGCGGTCTCAGAAAGGGCTAGCGAGATACCATCTTGTTATATCATATTATGATTGTTTTGAGAAAGTGTTGTCATCCGAGATTTATTATTATTGCTCGCTAGTTGATTATGGCATTGATATGAGTAAGCATGAGACCTAAATGTTATTGTGAATATGGTTAGTTCATAATCTTTGCTGAAAACTAGAATGCTAGCTTTACATATTTGCAACAACAAGATCAAACAGAGTTTGTAAAAGTTTTTCTTTATCACTTTCAGTTTGTCAACTGAGTTGCTTGAGGACAAGCAAAGGTTTAAGAATGGGGGAGTTGATACGTCTCCAACGTATCTACTTTTCCAAACACTTTTGCCCTTGTTTTGGACTCTAACTTGCATGACTTGAATGGAACTAACCCGGACTAATGCTGTTTTCAGCAGAACTGCCATGGTGTTATTTTTGTGCAGAAATAGAAGTTCTCGGAATGACCTGAAAATCCATGGAGCAAATTTTTGGAATTAATAAAAAATATTGACGAAAGAATCAACGTCAGGGGGCCCACACCCTGTCCACGAGGGTGCGGGGCGCACCCCCCTAGGGTGCGCCCCCTGCCTCGTGGGCCCCCTGAGGCTCCACCGACCTCAACCCCAACTCCATATATTCACTTTCAGGGAGAAAAAAATCAGAGAGAAGGATTCATCGCGTTTTACGATACGGAGCCGCCGCCAAGCCCCGTTTTTCCTTGGGAGGGCTGATCTGGAGTTCGTTCAAGGCTCCGGAGAGGGGAATCCGTTGCCATCGTCATCATCAACCATCCTCCATCACCAATTTCATGATGCTCACTGCTGTGCATGAGTAATCCCATCGTAGGCTTGCTGGACGGTGATGGGTTGGATGAGATTTACCATGTAATTGAGTTAGTTTTGTTAGGGTTTGATCCCTAGTATCCATTATGTTCTAAGATTGATGTTGCTATGTGTCGGTGTCAAAACCGGCGGATCTCGGGTAGGGGGTCCCGAACTGTGCGTCTAGGCGGATGGTAACAAGAGACAAGGGACACGATGTTTTTACCCAGGTTTGGGCCCTCTCGATGGAGGTAAAACCCTACTCCTGCTTGATTAATATTGATGATATGGGTAGTACAAGAGTAGATCTACCACGAGATCAAAGAGGCTAAACCCTGAAGCTAGCCTATGGTATGATTGTTGTATATCTATCGACTAGCCTGGCCTTGGTTTATATAATGCACCAGAGGCCTAGGATAACAAGAGTCCTAGCCGAATACGCCGGTGGGGGAGGAGTCCTTGTCTTGATCACGAAGTCTTGCGAAATCTTCCTTTTATGCGGCAGCTGTCCGGACTGGCCCATGAGTATACGGCCATAGGGGTCCTCGGCCCAATTTAACAGATTGGGAGATGATGTGGTGAGTACCCCCCTAGTCCAGGACACCGTCAGTAGCCCCCTGAACCGGTCTTCAAGTTTAGGGACGCTCCTCGATTCTTCCGAACCGTTCTTCATCTTCATTCCTCGGTCTTGAAAACTGGTTCAACAAATCTTCTCATCTTCGATCTTGAGGATCGCCGAAGTGCATTCTACGAGCTTAGACGTCGGGTATCCGAGGGGCCCCTTTAAGTTTCTGGCCGTTATCAATGCCTTGTTATTTTTATGCCACACCTCGGGTTTGAAGTTGTTCCCGGGCGGCAGCGTCCTCTTGCGTCCGTGCTCCAACGCCGGACCGCATTTGAGGTATCTTTTGCAGCCGAGCACCAGCACCGGACCGCTTCCCAGCTCTGATGCCGGAATGTATCCGAGCTCCAACGCCGGACTATGTATTCCGAGCTCCAACGTCGGACTGTTTCCGAGCTCCAATGCCGGATTATGTATCCGAGCTCCAACGCCGGACTGTATCCAAGGTGTCGTAAATCACCTTGGTTCAAAGAAGTTTGAAGGAGTTTAGCCGAGCTTAATGCCGGAAATGCCCTCTATGGAGCCAGCCACTAGCGCCCGAGCTTTATGCCGGACTGCTTCCGAGGTGGTGCACCCCCCCCCCCGAATGTGGGCCGATTTTTGTCAACATTTTTGATTGGTGCAATTTATTCTTTGCCGAGGTACATAGTCAGTAGCCCTCAAGGTGGGTATCGGTCTAAAACCCGAGATGCACATGAAGGATGACATAAGACCGCTGATCCCCGTAGCCGCTGAGACTCAGGTTGATTTGTAAAATCGGTCCGAGGATCATTCCTAGCTCGGCAGAATACTTCGGGACACAAAAACGGCATGCTCAGTCCTCAAGACTCAGGTTGGGTGCGGCCGACCAACCTGAGGATCAAAATCTCCTCGGAGACTGTATTACACTTAAAATTTTCTGCATTGGACAAGCAATGCAGTAGCCCCCGAGACACTGGTCGGGTGGCAACACTAGATCAGGGGATCGATGTGCCCCTTTAATATTTGTAAATAATGAGCCCAAAGCCCAGTAGCTCCCGAGCCTTAATGCGGGCACGGGTGGCCGAATTAAGGATTGATATCCATAGTAAAATCACAAATTATGTGTAATGACTCTATGTATCCAAGTACTTTACGTCATTAATGCTCGGATCCGCATTGTACAAAACTTTGTTGACCGACCATCGGCTTCCACCTCCTCGGCCAATAGCTGAGGAGTGTTTGTCGTACTTTATAAAGCCTTTATCAGGGCAAAGATTTACAACAAACAAGGCAATTTGGCCATACGGTTTTATAAACAAAGGTACACAGAGAGATATCTTATATTACTGTTTAACGGAAGAAATGTCTTCCGAAGAAAATAGTCCCGCTATCAGTTCCTTTCTTTGGGTTGTCATGCTAAGCATGATCATGAATCCTCAGCTCCAATGTAAGAGAAAAATATCGAGGATTTAGTTTGGGAGGCCAGTTAATAGCCCCCGGTAGTGTCCGGCGACAGTCGAGGTCAAGCCGTAAACACTTCGGCCATTGTTATGAATGGCCTGTTGTTTAACACCGTCATCGGATCGCTGACCAGTTTACGCTTATTATGACAGTCAGTTTTCGGCTTTCTCCACTGAGGTGCTTAACCATGTGAGCTGGAAGCACAATCGCAGTGGTTCTCCCTTTGCACACCTAGCCGAACAAAGCGGAACGTAGGAGGCAAGCGCAGGAGCCGGGCAACCCAACTATTGACCGAAGACACAATTCGAAACCGATGCATATATAGCAACATCCTAGAATGTTTTTGCCGAATCTCTAAAGGTGTCCGGCGTTGCACTGCGAGACTTGTGCTGAAAACACACAAATAGTTTAAAAAGTGCCATAAGCTTGGAAAACCAAAAAACGTCAGTAAAAACTTGACGTCCGAACGAGATCAAGTGTTCGGTGACAATCCGAAAATTGGCCTTAGCAAAATAAGTGCTTCCGTCGTGTTTTAACATGATACATCCTATCTCAAGAGGTCAAGCGGGTCAGCCTACGACTTCAACCTCCTATCCCGAGGGCGGAGTAATTCTCATTAGGCCAGTTTAGCAAACTAAACTCTAGCGGCTTTGAGAGAGAAATTAGGCTCCCCGGCTAGTGACCACACGCTCGTGTCGAAAAAAGGAGTGATAGATAATAATAATAATAATAAAACTTTGCAACGACTAAGAAGAAGAACACTTATCATAAAACGGCTCATATAAATTTAAGAGCCCCCAAGTGACTTGGGTAAAAGAATGATTGCATGTACTGAAGTACTTATATCATATCTATGTTCAACCGAACTTTAAACGCGTCTTAACCGACCGTCGGCTTCTCCCTCTTCGGTCAAGGACCGAAAAGTCTTATGTACTCCATCTGTCGAGAATATCGACGGTGTTTCCAATAACCAGGGAATCAGGCCATAAGGCTGTAATAGACAAAGCGCGCTCAGGGAACTTATGCTATATTACTGCGAAGTGTAAGAAGCATCTTTGAAGAAAATAGTACCCCCATCGATACCTTTCTTCGGTGCTCATTGTTACTATGAGACTTGTGCAATAGATTTTTTGTACTCATGAGTTCCGTTGTGTGCCGACCATCATTGAAAACTATAAGAGCGCTAGCTTTCGGCTTCACCCAGTCTGAGGTCCGGCTCGGATGACCCGATCGTGACAATCGTAGAGGTGCTCCCTTTACTCCCTAGCTGAACAATCGGGAACGTAGGGGTAAACACAGGAGCGAGGCAACCCAGCTTGCAAATCGCTTAAGTCAATATGGTGCATATTGTGGCGTAATACACGAATAAGGAACGAAGCCGTACAAGTATAATCATATGCTAGAGGAAAAGCTTCATGAAGGAAGCCCCCAAACGAATTGGGTATTTGAATTTATGCGTCACAAACAAAGTTTGGACAAGAAAATTTTTTACAAGCAACATTTTTCCGAAAAGGTATAATGCTTGGTCGAGCCGAACACAAGTTAGAAATTAAAGCTTTGAGCATGAAAGTGACTTAGCTGGTTAATGTGTTCGGTATTGATGACGCGGTCCGAGCTTGATACGGGACAAGGTTCCATCCCCCAAGCCGGTCCCGAGGTGGCGGAGCGGAGAGCTCGACACGCCAAAGTGGTGACATAGCACGACCAATGCAGACCGGCAGAGTGACGCCGAAGTCCCCGGATCATTTTCCTGTGCACAAAAAATGGTGCGAACCGGAGATAATAGTAATAATGATAATTAAAAAAACCGTTGCATAATAAATAATTTATGCAAAGTGAGTAATAAAAGAAATATGGCCTGGCGCCGAAGTCAATGTCGATGCAGGGCGTCAGCATGATGCGGTAAAGGCGTGGCAAAGCCTGAATTCATAGGTCGGTCCGAGCTCCGGATGCGGCATTTGCCGGACTATGTACGGAAACTGATCGAACCACCATGCGACTGTCGTTAATGCGGCCACCATTTGATAGACCTGTGTACATATGATGGACAAACTAGAGTAATAATTCCATGGGAAAAATGTACTCAAACAAGCAAAAATACTGGGATTAATAGCACCTGGTTTATTTGTTCTAGCAATCGGAAGGAAGGAGATTCCCAAAATTCGGACTCGATCCGCGCACCCATTGCCTGATGGGCGATAAAACGATGGCATGGCAATGCTGGCAAAGGTTGGCTCGCCGAGGCAAAGCCCTCGGTCCAGCTAACGTGACGGAGCTAGTCGGCTAGTGACGCCGAAGTGTCCGGAGTAGGTTAATGAAGAGATAGCGAAGCCCCCGGTCCAGCCGAGATGTCGAAGTAGGTCGGCATGATGGACACCAACTTGAAGAAGCAATAGTGCGGCCCTGCCGATGCAGGTCATGACGTGGTCGATGCCGGCTTGATGAAGCGTCCGTGCGGCAATGCCGGTATGCCCGCTCTGTGTAATCCGTGGGGCGGTGATGTTGGTGATGATTTATCCTTCGCGATGCCGGACTCTTGTTCGGCTTGCCGAGATGATGATCCGAAGAAGTTGAGCTCGGCTCAACAAAGTGACGACGTGTCTAACGCAGGTCGACAGCCATGGAGCAATATTGCCGGACTGGTTTGAGACCAGCATGATGTTGAAGATCATGTTCAAAAGATTTCAAAGTTAGTGGCATGTGTTCGGGAACAAAACACAATACCCCATACTAAACTTCCTTCAAAAAGGACGTCCGAAATCCCGTTCGTAAAAAGGACGAACTCGGGTCGGATTTGTTTTCACGCAGAAAACATATCCGGAAAGTGATGCACTAATCGGAAGGTTTCCGGAGTTTGGACGGTCGGATCGAGCTGAAATTTTGAGGGGTGGTAGATATAGGAATTCCGCAGTCGATCAACGGTTGGATCTTCCAAAGGAGGTCCGAGCTAGAAGCTGGACATCATGCCCTAAACTCATCCAGATTCTCGTCCAGATTTGACAGGGCTCCGGTATATCGTAGATTGTCGGAGATTCCTCCATTGTAACTCGACGAAATTTAGCGTGGCTGTTGTAGACGTAATTCCGCACCATTCCATCGAATCAATCGTCAAACCGACGCCCGAGGAGGCGGTGACGTTGGATACAAGTCCGCTGTCTAGAAAAACAGCACCGTCGCCCGAGGGCAATGTTGATGTTGAGCCCTCGGGCTCCCTGGATGATTCCTCCATGATCTTGATAGAGATCGAAGCTGATGTTGATGAAGGCCCTCATCTGAACATGGCGATCGGAGGTAAGGCGCAGTCCTTGGTCGAACCAAGGTGACCAGTCGAGCTGGTGATGAAGATGCCAAAGTCGCAGTTGATCTGCAGGCGAGCCATCGACCTTCTGCCGAACACACAGCAGAACTCTCAATGAAAGCACCAATGTCGGTGTCAAAACCAGCGGATCTCGGGTAGGGGGTCCCGAACTGTGCGTCTAGGCGGATGGTAACAGGAGACAAGGGACATGATGTTTTTACCCAAGTTCCGGCCCTCTCGATGGAGGTAAAACCCTACTCCTGCTTGATTAATATTGATGATATTGGTAGTACAAGAGTAGATCTACCACGAGATCAAAGAGGCTAAATCCTAGAAGCTAGCCTATGGTATGATTGTTGTATATCTATCGACTAGCCTGGCCTCGGTTTATATAATGCACCAGAGGCCTAGGATAACAAGAGTCCTAGCCGAATACGCCGGTGGGGGAGGAGTCCTTGTCTTGAACGCCAAGTCTTGCGGAATCTTCCTTGTATGCGGCAGCTGTCCGGACTGGCCCATGAGTATACGGCCATGGGGGTCCTCGGTCCAATTTAACAGATCGGGAGATGATGTGGTGAGTACCCCCTAGTCCAGGACACCGTCTGTCACATCCCTAGTCTGGTATGACCTAGACTAGCTAGCCATTTGTGCATCATGTTTAAATCTCATTTAAATTTGAAATGAGGATTGGTGGAACTATCAGAATTATTTTTGAAAATGACCCAAATAAAAAAAATATCTCCAAAAGGGTCCAAGAAAATGCTCATGTTGCCCTCTGAAAATATTGGACAGAGATAAAAATCAAACCAACATTTTTAGGAGCTCATGGATATTTAATTTTGGCCATTTGGATTAATCCGATAATTATTTGCTTTGAATATATATTGTTATATATATGAAATATGGTCCAAAAATTATGCCATTTATAAGGGAGCTCTGGAGTAATATATCTAGCCCCTGCAAAAATTGGCATAAGGTAATAAATTGATTTAGTATTTTATTAAATCAAAACAAATGTCAGAAAAAAAATAGAAAACAGAAATAAAGAGGAGAAGCTTACCTGGGGCTTCCCCCTGTGCAGCCCAGCAGCAGCAGGCCAGCCCAGCCAGCAGGCGGCCCAGCCCGCCTCCTCCTCTGTCGTCTTCCCCCCCCCCTCGCCAAGCAGCTGCGTGCCGACGCGCGCGCGCTCCGCCGGCCATGCCACCTCCCTCCCTGCCTGCCTGCCTCTCCCCTCCTCGTCTGGATGCCTGGAACGACGCCACGCGCCGCCCCTGGTCCTTTTCCCCTCCCTCTCGCTCTCCCTCCTCCCTGGTTCTCTCTTCCCCGAGTGCACCCGAGCGCTGCTGCCGCCATCACTCACCGTCGCCATGGCCACCAGCCCTCCCTAGTCGCACCAGCATGTCCAAGAGAACCGCCTCGGCTCCGTCTTCTTCCTCGATGCCCCACGCAACCGGGGACGCACCACAGCGCCTGCACCGTCCTCATCTTCAACCTCGGCCGTCCGAGATCGTCTTCGCCGCCCTGCTCTGCTCCGGCCTTCCCCGAGCAAGCTGACCAGCCCATCGACCTCCCCGTGAGCCTCTGCTTCGAACCCCTCTCCTCCTCCTCGCGTTTACGCCGTCTAGGCCTCAGCTCCGCCATGGCCGAAGCTCGCCTCCGCTCGAGCTTGTCGCCGGCGTTGCTCCGGCGACCCTTTGGCCACGCCAGTGCACCTAGCACTCTCGCCGCACCTCGTAGTGCCCCGCTAGCGTTTTAGTTCGCGCGTTTGCACGCTGCAGCCGCGCCCCCGAACACAGCCGAACTCCGGCGGCCGCAAACGTGGTCGCCGACGTCGTTCTCGGCCACCCCAGCTCTGGCCGAGGGCACTGCTCGACGCGCCGCATCGCCAGCTCTTCGAAGAGCCTAAACACGCCTCGAACGGAGCCCTGTGGGTGATTTCCGCGGCGTTCCGCCGTCTCGGGCCTCGCCGGCGGCTAAACGCCGGCGAGTTGACCGGGTTAGACCCCCTGTTGACCCAGATTTGACCCGTGTGGGTCAATGACAGGTGGGGCCCGGCCCTGCTAATTTTTAGTTTAGGATTAGTTTAGCAACTAATTATCTCTGTTAACTAACTGTGACACTGACAGTGGGCCCCAGCGCCACTAACTCTTAATTAGGATTAAACTAACCTCTGTTAAACCCCCCTGCCACTGACGTGTGGACCCCACACGTCAGGTTTGACCCCAGCCAGCCGCAGTTGACCGCTGACGTCGTGCTGACGTCATGCTGGCGCAATATATATATTTCTGGATTTAAATTAAATCAGGAAATTCCAGAAATTGATTTAAACTTCAAAAATTCATAACAATTCAACCGTAGCTCAGATTAAAATAATTTATATATGAAAAATTATCAGAAAAATGCAATCTTTCCATCTGTACTAGTTTCATGCATGACAAACCAACTTATACATGCTGAATATGAGGAAACACATTATGGCATATATAGGAGCTTAATTTGGAGATGCATTTGAACCTTTGGTTCAAATGGACTTCAAACCAAATGATTACTAGTTACATTAGCTCAAACAGCATCACATCTACATGCCATGTTCATGCATCATATTGTTGCATATGTTTGTGTATTGATTGCCGACACTGTTCCTTCTCGATAGGTCCTGCTCCGGAGTCCGTTCCAGAGTACCTGTCTGTGAAGCAGTGCCTCCTCTGTTGATTTACCAGGCAAGCAAACCCCCTTGTTCATTTCGATAAAACCCTACTCTCTCGCTCCTGCTCTCAGTTATTGCATTAGGACAACAACGATTCATCTGCTACTTTGTGCTGCGGTAGTTGAACCCATTCCTCTGCATGACCTGTCATTGCCACAGTAAATAGTTGAAACCCACTAGCATGTGTAGGAGTTGATTGAAGCCACTGTTGTGTTCCTACCATGCTATGCCTGCTATTGCTTAGAGTTGTGTCAGGTCTGGTTCATTGGGAATGAATTGGAGTGTTACGATATGTTCTGATGCTGAGAGTGAAGTGTGTGAACACGATTTGGTAAAGGTAGCGGTGAGAGGCCATGTAGGAGTACATGGTGGGTTGTCTCACTGGAACCGTCCTTAAGCACTGAGTTCTATGTATGTTGTCCAATGACTCGATACTACCACACATTGGGTTCCGGTAACTCGACCCCTCTCGACTTATTAACCAACTTGGTCTCTGTCCAGGAGTCGCAACTAGTTTCTGGTGTTTGTAGGTAGTGCTATTTTTCTACCAAGTGGCACCCGGCAGGGTGGGCTTGGGACAGACTAGGCACACGTGGCCTGGTGTACCGAGTGGCACCCGGATGGTGGGCTCGGGAACCCTGTACACATCGTTTGGGGCCGTGAGCGACACCCCGGCCGGATCTCCTTGCGGATGGAACCCGAATAGGCGATAAACCTGGACTAGAGTCTTGTGTGGTTAGTCAGGTCGTGGCCGACACCCTCGCCAGGCTTCCGCTTGAAGGTTGCCGAGATACATGACGTGTACATGGCGGTAAGTGGCGAGAGCGTGTGTGAAGAAGTACACCCCTGCAGGGTTAACATGATCTATTCGAATAGCCGGGTCCGCGGTTATGGACTTCTTGGATGCTTACATGGTACATAGACAACTTGAAGTGGATACTCTAAAATGCTCAAGACAAGTGTGAGTGCTATGGATGGCCTTCTCGTAGGGAGACGGGGATGAATCCATAGTAGTGTATTGTGTGGTGATTAGTGGACTCGTGTACGTTGTCTCACCTCAAGAGTTTCTGGTAGTCGTAGAACAGGATAGCCACAGAGTCAAAGCTGGCTTGCTGCAACTAAACCCCACATTACCCTCTTGATACAAATGCATGTATGATAGGATCTGATGTAAGTCTTGCTGAGTACCTTTGTACTCATGTTGCTTCATTTATGCTTTGCAGCGGAGACTTCGGTCTTACTAGTGTTCTCGTGGACTTCGACTAGTAGCTAGTACCTCAGCTACGATCTTGATCGGATGTTGTAGATAGTCAGGCTCTTCAGCCTTTTTCATTTGTAGATGTCTGTACCCAGACATGTAATGCTTCCGCTTGTTGCTTGTATGCTCTGTATGATGGGTTTGTGACCCCTGTTTGCAATAAATGCTATGATGGCTCTTCTGAGCCTTTATCTATATGATTGTTGAGTTATGCTGTGATGCCATGTTGTACAGCACATACTTGCATGTTATGCGTACGTGTAATGTGTATTGCTATGTGTGGGATCTGACTATCTAGTTGTTTATTCTTAGTAGCCTCTCTTACCGGGAAATGTCTCCTAGTGCTTCCACTGAGCCCTGGTAGCTTGCTACTGCTCCGGAACACTTAGGCAGGCCGGCATGTGTCCTTCTTCGATCCTGTGTCTGTCCCTTCGGGGAAATGTCACGCGATGAATACCGGAGTCCTGCTAGCCCGCTACAGCCCGGTTCACCGGAGTCCTGTTAGCCCAGTGCTACAGCCTGGATTCACTCGTTGATGACCGACACGTTCGATGCTGGGTCATGGATGCCTGTCCCTGTAAGTTAGTGCCACTTTGGGTTTACGACTAGCCATGTCAGCCCGGGCTCTTTATCATATGGATGCTAGCGACACCATCATATACGTGTGCCAAAATGCGCAAACGGTCCCGGGCAAAGGTAAGGCGACACCCGTGGGGATACCGTGCGTGAGGCCGCAAAGTGATATGAGGTGTTACATGCTAGATCGATGTGGCATTGAGTCGGGGTCCTGACAGCGCTGGTATCAGAGCCTGACTGCCTGTAGGATTACCAAGCCAAACTGGTCGAAGTTGAGTCTAGAAAATCTTTAGTTATGTAAGGGAATTGATTGTGGGTTGGAACGTAAGGCTCTTTTTACTCCTTATACCTCATGACCTTCTGATCTGAGTCGTCCTATCTTTCCTGACGGGATTAAGGAACTAGGCTTCTCTTCCGTCTATCAGGATCACGTGTTACTACTCCGTAGTCCCATAGGATTGGTTGATCAGAGCCATACCCCAGTTTTCGAGTATTTCTGGTGTAGTCTGTTTAGTATGATCTCAGAACCTTGAGTAATATTGATGAGTATGTTACCGCCCCATTTTTAGTAGGATGTCTCATTCTGAGCATTTTACTGCCGTTATGCTGCCGGAATTTCCCTAGGAGTTCGAGAGATACTAATTCCTTGTCCTACATTCTACAGTCCATAGTTGATGCTGACTCCGTCCTTGGTTCGTCTCTCAGGATGTCATCAGCTAAGCGAAGTTCCGTTGCTCGTAGCCAGAACCACGGAGATGGTAGGGATGAGGATCCTCCCGACCAGCCTTCGTTGACAGAGTTCATGCTAGAGATGGAGAGGAACAAGCGTGAGTCTAACCGTTTGTTGGCACGTATCAAGGAGAACACTGCACATCAGTTCAAAGGGTCTGCTACCATTCATGATTTCATTCGTTTGCACCCACCTACCTTTCATCATTCCATCGAGCCACTCGATGCAGATGACTGGCTCCGTAGCATCACTCATAAGCTGCGTTCTGCGAGCGTAGCTGAAGATGACAAGGTCACTTATGCCACATACCACCTGGAAGGTCCTGCTAGTCTTTGGTGGCAGAACTATGAGACTATGCTTCCAGCTGGCCAGATTCCTACCTGGAGAGATTTCACTGAGGCTTTTCGCGAGCATCACATTCCTGAGGCCCTCCTTGATCGCAAGAGAGAAGAGTTCTGTAGTTTCACCCAGAATAAGATGGCTGTTGATGCTTACAGCCGAGAGTTTGAGAACCTCGCTCGCTATGCCACAGAAGAAGTGTCCACGGACGCCAAGAAGCAAGCTAGGTTCCGGAAGGGTCTCAACCCCAAGTTGCGTCGTGATCTCCACCTGCATCATTGTGATACATTCCAAGCTCTTGTGAACAAAGCCATTAATGCAGAGACAGCTCAGCTCACTTACGAGGAGTCTCGTAAGCACACCCGTGATTTGGGATCCTCCTCTGGCTCTAGTCCCAGAAGCGCCGGATTTGGGTTCCAAACTCCGCTCTTCCTTCCGGTTATACACCGAGGCCATCCTATGTGGTGCCTTCCCCAGCTCAGTCGTATGTTCCACCCAGGCCTACTGGTAGACCGCTTGTCAGTGCGGGTCCACGTCCAACCTCAGGGACTTGCTTCACATGCGGGAAGCCAGGACACTATGCACGTGACTGCTCTCAGACTAGTTATGCTCCACCCCAGCCCGAGAAGACTGTTGGCTGTGTTAAGCCATCACGCAAGATGATCAGTGTCAAGTCAGTTCCCACTGAACGTGGACGTGTGCATCACGTCTCAGCTAAAGACGCTCATGATGATCCAGATGTCGTTCTTGGTACCCTCCTTGTCAATTGTCACCCAGCATCAGTTCTATTCGATACTGGAGCATCTCACTCCTTCATTTCTGAAGGCTATGCTCGTTTGCACGACATGTCATTTTGTGATATGCCAACTCCGCTTGAAATCCAAACCCCAGGGTCTAGATGGCAGACCACCAGAATCAGCCATGGTAACGAAATCCTTGTTGATAGACTTGTATTCCTTGCATCACTTGTAGCCCTCAAGTCCTCAGATATTAACATCATCTTGGGTATGGACTGGATGACAGCTCATCATGCCAAGATTGATTGTTACACAAGATCTGTTCAGCTTACACACCCATCTGGCAAGATAGTCACCGTCTCCACTAGAGTTGCAAAGCGTCAGCTCTATTCTCTTAATGCCAGCCCTCTTCCAGACCTTGAAGATATCCCGGTAGTCCGTGACTTTCCGGATGTCTTTCCAGAGGAACTGCCAGGTGTTCCACCTGACAGAGATGTAGAGTTCGTCATAGATCTTATCCCAGGAACAGCTCCAATCTCTAGGAGACCTTACAAGATGGCACCCTTAGAACTAGCCGAGCTTAAGAAACAACTTGATGAGTCCTTGCAAAAGGGTTTCATCCGTCCTAGTTCTTCTCCTTGGGCTTGCCCCGTCCTCTTTGTTAAGAAGAAAGACGGTACGGACCGGATGGTTGTAGATTATCGTCCCGTTAATTTGGTCACGATAAAGAACAAGTATCCGCTCCCCAGGATCAACGACCTGTATGATCAGCTCGCTGGATCCTCAGTCTTCTCCAAGATGGATTTGAGGTTAGGATACCACCAAATTAAGATCAGAAACGGGGACATTCCCAAGACAGCTTTTGTCACTCGTTATGGTCAGTACGAGTACACCGTCATGTCCTTCGGCCTAACCAACGCCCCAGCCACATTCTCCCGCTTGATGAACTCGATCTTCATGGAGTACTTAGATAAGTTCGTCGTGGTTTACCTCGATGATATTCTTATTTACTCGAAGAACGAGGAAGAGCATGCCGAACATCTTAGACTTGTTTTAGAAAAACTCAGAGAGCACCGCCTTTATGCCAAGTTCTCCAAGTGTGAATTTTGGTTGCCAGAAGTGACCTACTTAGGCCACGTAATCTCTGGTAAGGGCATTGCTGTCAATCCCGAGAGAGTTCAAGCCGTTCTCGATTGGACTCCACCTGAAGACCGTTAAACAAGTTAGGAGTTTCCTTGGTCTAGCCAGCTATTGTCGCCGCTTTGTTGAAAATTTCTCCAAAGTAGCCAAACCCCTCACGGAACTTCTCAAGAAAGATAAAAAGTTCGAGTGGTCCCCACAGTGTGAGTACAGTTTTCAGGAACTGAAAAGACGCCTGACTTCTGCTCCCATACTTGTGCCACCGGATTTCACTAAAGACTTTATTATCTACTGCGACGCCTCACGACAGGGACTAGGTTGCATTCTTATGCAGGATCGTCATGTGATTGCCTATGCATCTCGACAGTTGCATCCACATGAGGAGAATTATCCTACACATGATCTAGAGCTTGCAGCCGTAGTCTATGCACTCAAGACCTGGCGACATTACCTCCTTGGTAAACGTTGCGAGATCTACACTGATCACCAGAGTCTCAAGTATATCTTCACCCAACCGGATCTGAACCTTAGGCAAAGACGTTGGTTGGAGTTAATCACAGATTATGATCTAGGGATTACCTACACCCCAGGCAAAGCCAATGTCATGGCTGATGCTCTAAGCCGTAAATCCTATTGCAACAATCTCATGTTGCAGCAAGGCCAACCACTTCTCCATGAGGAATTCTGTAAGCTTAATCTTCACATTGCTCCTCGCGGATTCCTTTCTACCTTGGTGGCGAAACCTACCCTTGTGGATCTTATCATAGAAGCCCAGAAGCATGATACGGGGATTACCCGGATCAAGAGAAACATTAAGAAGGGAGTTGGTGGATGTTTCTCTATGGATGATCGTGGTGTTGTTTTCTTTGAGAATCGCTTGGTGGTTCCCAAGAAGCAACATCTTCGACAATTGATTCTTAAGGAGGCGCATGAATCTCCTCTCACGATTCATCCCGGTAGTACTAAGATGTATCAGGACCTACGCCAGAGGTTCTGGTGGACTAGGATGAAGAGAGAAATCGCTCAGTTCATTGCTAAATGTGACGTTTGTCGTCGTGTTAAGGCAGAGCATCAAAGACCTGCTGGCACCCTTCAGCCTTTAGCTATTCCTGAATGGAAATGGGATAAAGTTGGTATGGACTTCATCACCGGCTTTCCCAGGACCAAGAGAGGGAATAACGCTATCTTCGTAGTCGTTGATCGTCTTTCCAAAGTGGCTCACTTCCTTCCTGTTCGAGAAATATCACTGCTAGTCAGCTTGCTGACTTATATATTTCTCGAATAGTGTCACTTCATGGTGTTCCACTAGAGATCAATTCAGACCGTGGCAGTCTTTTCACTTCTCATTTCTGGGAGAGTTTCCAAACTGCCATGGGAACCCATCTTTCCTTCAGTACCGCTTTCCACCCTCAGTCGAGTGGTCAGGTGGAACGGGTCAATCAAATTCTCGAAGACATGCTCAGAGCTTGCGTTATCTCATTCGGTATGGATTGGGAGAAATGTCTTCCTTTTGCCGAGTTTGCTTATAACAATAGCTACCAATCCAGCCTCAAGAAAGCTCCTTTTGAGGTTCTCTATGGACGAAGATGTCGAACACCTTTGAACTGGTCAGAAACCGGTGAAAGACAATTCTTTGGACCGGACATGATCCAGGAGGCAGAAGAGCAAGTTCGCATCATTCGTGAGAATTTGAAAACAGCCCAGTCTCGTCAGAAGAGCCAGTACGATCGTCATCATAAGGATATGACTTATGAGATTGGCGACCAAGCTTACCTTCGGGTTACTCCTTTGAAGGGTACCCATCGTTTCGGTATCAAGGGCAAGTTGGCTCCTCGTTACATTGGTCCTTTTCGCATTCTCGCTAAACGAGGAGAGGTTGCCTACCAGTTGGAACTACCCCCACATCTTTCTCGAGTTCATGATGTCTTCCACGTCTCTCAACTCAGGCGTTGCTTCTCGGATCCCATCCGCGGAGTGGACCACGAAACGCTTGATCTCCAAGATAACCTCACATACCGAGAGTACCCGGTTCGCATTCTTGATCAAGCAGAGCGTGTCACTCGACGTCAGAACATCAAGTTTCTCAAAGTTCAGTGGTCTCATCATTCCGAGAGAGAAGCTACTTGGGAGCGAGAAGATCGTCTTCGACTGGAGTACCCCGCTTTCTTTCCGTCGACCCCTGAATCTCGGGACGAGATTTTTTCAAGTGGGGGCGAGTTGTCACATCCCTAGTCTGGTATGACTTAGACTAGCTAGCCATTTGTGCATCATATTTAAATCTCATTTAAATTTGAAATGAGGATTGGTGGAACCCTCAGAATTATTTTTGAAAATGACCCAAATAAAAATTTCTCCAAAAGGGTCCAAGAAAATGCTCATGTTGCCCTCTGAAAATATTGGACAGAGATAAAAATCAAACCAATATTTTTAGGAGCTCATGGATATTTAATTTTGGCCATTTGGATTAATCCGATAATTATTTGCTTTGGATATATATTGTTATATATATGAAATATGGTCCAAAAATTATGCCATTTATAAGGGAGCTCTGGAGTAATATATCTAGCCCCTGCAAAAATTGGCATAAGGTAATAAATTGATTTAGTATTTTATTAAATCAAAACAAATGTCAGAAAAAAATAGAAAACAGAAATAAAGAGGAGAAGCTTACCTGGGGCTTCCCCCTGTGCAGCCCAGCAGCAGCAGGCCGGCCCAGCCAGCAGGCGGCCCAGCCCGCCTCCTCCTCTGTCGTCTTCCCCCCCCCTCGCCAAGCAGCTGCGTGCCGACGCGCGCGCGCTCCGCCGGCCACGCCACCTCCCTCCCTGCCTGCCTGCCTCTCCCCTCCTCGTCTGGATGCCTGGAACGACGCCACGCGCCGCCCCGGTCCTTTTCCCCTCCCTCTCGCTCTCCCTCCTCCCTGGTTCTCTCTTCCCCGAGTGCACCCGAGCGCTGCCGCCGCCATCGCTCACCGTCGCCATGGCCACCAGCCCTCCCTAGTCGCACCAGCGTGTCCAAGAGAACCGCCTCGGCTCCGTCTTCTTCCTCGATGCCCCACGCAACCGGGGACGCACCACAGCGCCTGCACCGTCCTCGTCTTCAACCTCGGCCGTCCGAGATCGTCTTCGCCGCCCTGCTCTGCTCCGGCCTTCCCCGAGCAAGCTGACCAGCCCATCGACCTCCCCGTGAGCCTCTGCTTCGAACCCCTCTCCTCCTCCTCGCGTTTACGCCGTCTAGGCCTCAGTTCCGCCATGGCCGAAGCTCGCCTCCGCTCGAGCTTGTCGCCGGCGTTGCTCCGGCGACCCTTTGGCCACGCCAGTGCACCTAGCACTCTCGCCGCACCTCGTAGTGCCCCGCTAGCGTTTTAGTTCGCGCGTTTGCACGCTGCAGCCGCGCCCCGAACACAGCCGAACTCCGGCGGCCGCAAACGTGGTCGCCGACGTCGTTCTCGGCCACCCCAGCTCTGGCCGAGGGCACTGCTCGACGCGCCGCATCGCCAGCTCTTCGAAGAGCCTAAACACGCCTCGAACGGAGCCCTGTGGGTGATTTCCGCGGCGTTCCGCCGTCTCGGGCCTCGCCGGCGGCTAAACGCCGGCGAGTTGACCGGGTTAGACCCCCTGTTGACCCAGATTTGACCCGTGTGGGTCAATGACAGGTGGGGCCCGGCCCTGCTAATTTTAGTTTAGGATTAGTTTAGCAACTAATTATCTCTGTTAACTAACTGTGACACTGACAGTGGGCCCCAGCGCCACTAACTCTTAATTAGGATTAAACTAACCTCTGTTAAACCCCCTGCCACTGACGTGTGGACCCCACACGTCAGGTTTGACCCCAGCCAGCCGCAGTTGACCGCTGACGTCGTGCTGACGTCATGCTGGCGCAATATATATATTTCTGGATTTAAATTAAATCAGGAAATTCCAGAAATTGATTTAAACTTCAAAAATTCATAACAATTCAACCGTAGCTCAGATTAAAATAATTTATATATGAAAAATTATCAGAAAAATGCAATCTTTCCATCTGTACTAGTTTCATGCATGACAAACCAACTTATACATGCTGAATATGAGGAAACACATTATGGCATATATAAGAGCTTAATTTGGAGATGCATTTGAACCTTTGGTTCAAATGGACTTCAAACCAAATGATTACTAGTTACATTAGCTCAAACAGCATCACATCTACATGCCATGTTCATGCATCATATTGTTGCATATGTTTGTGTATTGATTGCCGACACTGTTCCTTCTCGATAGGTCCTGCTCCGGAGACGTTCCAGAGTACCTGTCTGTGAAGCAGTGCCTCCTCTGTTGATTTACCAGGCAAGCAAACCCCCTTGTTCATTTCGATAAAACCCTACTCTCTCGCTCCTGCTCTCAGTTATTGCATTAGGACAACAACGATTCATCTGCTACTTTGTGCTGCGGTAGTTGAACCCATTCCTCTGCATGACCTGTCATTGCCACAGTAAATAGTTGAAACCCACTAGCATGTGTAGGAGTTGATTGAAGCCACTGTTGTGTTCCTACCATGCTATGCCTGCTATTGCTTAGAGTTGTGTCAGGTCTGATTCATTGGGAATGAATTGGAGTGTTACGATATGTTCTGATGCTGAGAGTGAAGTGTGTGAACACGATTTGGTAAAGGTAGCGGTGAGAGGCCATGTAGGAGTACATGGTGGGTTGTCTCACTGGAACCGTCCTTAAGCACTGAGTTCTATGTATGTTGTCCAATGACTCGATACTACCACACATTGGGTTCCGGTAACTCGACCCCTCTCGACTTATTAACCAACTTGATCTCTGTCCAGGAGTCGCAACTAGTTTCTGGTGTTTGTAGGTAGTGCTATTTTTCTACCAAGTGGCACCCGGCAGGGTGGGCTTGGGACAGACTAGGCACACGTGGCCTGGTGTACCGAGTGGCACCCGGATGGTGGGCTCGGGAACCCTGTACACATCGTTTGGGGCCGTAAGCGACACCCCGGCCGGATCTCCTTGCGGATGGAACCCGAATAGGCGATAAACCTGGACTAGAGTCTTGTGTGGTTAGTCAGGTCGTGGCCGACACCCTCGCCAGGCTTCCGCTTGAAGGTTGCCGAGATACATGACGTGTACATGGCGGTAAGTGGCGAGAGCGTGTGTGAAGAAGTACACCCCTGCAGGGTTAACATGATCTATTCGAATAGCCGGGTCCGCGGTTATGGACTTCTTGGATGCTTACATGGTACATAGACAACTTGAAGTGGATACTCTAAAATGCTCAAGACAAGTGTGAGTGCTATGGATGGCCTTCTCGTAGGGAGACGGGGATGAATCCATAGTAGTGTATTGTGTGGTGATTAGTGGACTCGTGTACGTTGTCTCACCTCCAGAGTTTCTGGTAGTCGTAGAACAGGATAGCCACAGAGTC
This sequence comes from Triticum aestivum, assembly GCF_018294505.1. Classification (NCBI taxonomy): domain Eukaryota; kingdom Viridiplantae; phylum Streptophyta; class Magnoliopsida; order Poales; family Poaceae; genus Triticum; species Triticum aestivum. The sequence goes on from NC_057810.1 coordinate 417,233,429, forward strand.
AAAGCTGGCTTGCTGCAACTAAACCCCACATTACCCTCTTGATACAAATGCATGTATGATAGGATCTGATGTAAGTCTTGCTGAGTACCTTTGTACTCATGTTGCTTTATTTATGTTTTTGCAGCGGAGACTTCGGTCTTACTAGTGTTCTCGTGGACTTCGACTAGTAGCTAGTACCTCAGCTACGATCTTGATCGGATGTTGTAGATAGTCAGGCTCTTCAGCCTTTTTCATTTGTAGATGTCTGTACCCAGACATGTAATGCTTCCGCTTGTTGCTTGTATGCTCTGATGATGGGTCTTGTGACCCCTGTTTGCAATAAATGCTATGATGGCTCTTCTGAGCCTTTATCTATATGATTGTTGAGTTATGCTGTGATGCCATGTTGTACAGCACATACTTGCATGTTATGCGTACGTGTAATGTGTATTGCTATGTGTGGGATCTGACTATCTAGTTGTTTATTCTTAGTAGCCTCTCTTACCGGGAAATGTCTCCTAGTGCTTCCACTGAGCCCTGGTAGCTTGCTACTGCTCCGGAACACTTAGGCAGGCCGGCATGTGTCCTTCTTCGATCCTGTGTCTGTCCCTTCGGGGAAATGTCACGCGATGAATACCGGAGTCCTGCTAGCCCGCTACAGCCCGGTTCACCGGAGTCCTGTTAGCCCCGTGCTACAGCCTGGATTCACTCGCTGATGACCGACACATTCGATGCTGGGTCATGGATGCCTGTCCTTGTAAGTTAGTACCACTTTGGGTTTATGACTAGCCATGTCAGCCCGGGCTCTTTATCATATGGATGCTAGCGACACCATCATATACGTGTGCCAAAATGCGCAAACGGTCCCGGGCAAAGGTAAGGCGACACCCGTGGGGATACCGTGCGTGAGGCCGCAAAGTGATATGAGGTGTTACATGCTAGATCGATGTGGCATTGAGTCGGGGTCCTGACACCGTCACTATGACTTTGCCATGCTTAATGCTTGTCACTAGGGCCCAAGTGCCATGATTTCAGATGTGAACCTATTATGTTTTCATGAATATATGTGAGTTCTTTATCCTATCTTGCAAGTGAATAGTCACCTACTATGTGTTATGATCCGGCAACCCCGAAGTGACAATAATCGGGACCACTCCCGGTGATGACCATAGTTTGAGGAGTTCATGTATGCACTAAGTGTTAATGCTTTGGTTCGATACTCTATTAAAAGGAGGCCTTAATATCCCTTAGTTTCCAATAGGACCCCGCTGCCACGGGAGGGTAGGACAGAAGATGTCATGCAAGTTCTTTTCCATAAGCATGTATGACTATATTCCGAATACATGCCTACATTACATTGATGAACTGGAGCTAGTTCCGTGTCACCCTATGTTATAACTGTTGCATGAGGAATCGCATTCGACATAATTATCCATCACTGATCCATTGCCTACGAGCTTTTCACATATTGATCTTTGCTTAGTTACTTCTCCATTGCCACTGTTACGATTACTACAAAACTGCTACTGTTACTTTTGCCACCGTTACCGTTAGTTCCATACGACTTTGCTACTAAATACTTTGCTGCAGATATTAAGTCTTTCTGGTGTGGTTGAATTGACAACTCAACTGCTAATACTTGAGAATATTCTTTGGCTCCCCTTGTGTCGAATCAATAAATTTGGGTTGAATACTCTACCCTCGAAAATTGTTGTGATCCCCTATACTTGTGGGTTATCACTTGTCCATGTGCTTATTGAAGTGTGACTTCTCATAGTCAATCTTGTTTTTGAGCTCAACAATTTTCTGAGCCAAGGCAAGCTCATTGGAAATGGCTCCGTGAAATGTGACACCGATGTCCACTGGCAGCTGCAGATCATCAATTTTGATGCTTTGGCCCTCAAACCATTCATCAATGAAGTTGTTTAGAATATCAGCATCAAAGAGTGGCAGATCATGGAATATCTCAGCCTCTTGTTTGCTCTTGAACAACTGTTCCAGAGCATCATCTGCAAGATCTTCATCACTAGATAGATCAATGTGTTTTCCTCATTGCGCAGAACGGCAGCAGGAGTCATGTCATGCCCTGAAATCTTCTTGGGCTTCTTGGTCTTCTTGGAGACACAAGATAGATCTTCAGAATGCACACTGAGTTCAGGAGGTGCAGTTTTCAGTGTCTTCGCAGACAAAGCTTTTGGTGCAGCTGAGGGCTTTGAAGCTTTTGACCTCTTCTTCTTCTGCTTCGGTGGTGCAGGTGCATCCTCAGAGTCTGCATCATCAGCAGATTGCTCTATTGTGGCCCTCTGTGCAGCAATATGAGACAGGAGCCCATCGAAGCTATTGAAGGGGCCAATGACATTATGATTGGCATCAGATGTGCCATCTGGCCTAGGAGCAAACGGACCAGGGTTGAAGTCTAGTCCGTATTCCTTCTTATTCTTGGTGGCAGACTCCTTGGCAAACTGGAAGTTGCACTTGAAGAGATTGTCGTCATGACACCATAGAAGAGATGATGGGTCGGCATTTTCTGGCTGAGGTCCTCTTACCTTGCATGGATAGAACTCTTGAGCAATAGCTTCAGGCTTTGTCTTCGGTACCAAGTTCTTGTAAGGTCTATCGCCCCACGGGCGCTTGATGGTATTCTTTTCAGCATACTCAGGGGTGACGAAGTTGTACTTGAACCACTGTTCAGCCCAATATCTTCGGATCCATTGTATTCTGGTCTAGCGCTGGTTGTAACTTTCCTCAGGATCTGACTTGTACAATTCAAATAGATCGGGAGGCAGATCCAGAGCAGTATTGCCATGGCGCTGCCTGCCACCCTTCCTTGCAGATTTGTCAGTGGCCATTATATTCAGACAGAGAGGCTTCAAAAGAGTGAAAGGCTCCTGTCGGTGTCAAAACCGGCGGATCTCGGGTAGGGGGTCCCGAACTGTGCGTCTAGGCGGATGGTAACAGGAGACAAGGGACACGATGTTTTACCCAGGTTCGGGCCCTCTTGATGGAGGTAAAACCCTACGTCCTGCTTGATTGATATTGATATTGTGGATGTTACAAGAGTGGATCTACCACGAGATCAAGGAGGCTAAACCCTAGAAGCTAGCCTATGGTATGATTGTAAGGGTTGTTGTTCTGTCCTACGGACTAAAGCCATCCGGTTTATATAGACACCGGAGAGGGCTAGGGTTACATAGAGTCGGTTACAATGGTAGGAGATCTACATATCTGTATCGCCAAGCTTGCCTTCCACGCCAAGGAAAGTCCCCTCCAGACACGGGACGAAGTCTTCAATCTTGTATCTTCATAGTCTTGGAGTCCGGCCGATGATGATAGTCCGGCTGATGATAGTTCGGCCAATGATGATAATCCGGCTATCCGGACACCCCCTAGTCCAGGTCTCCCTCAGTAGCCCCTGAACCAGGCTTCAATGACGATGAGTCTGGCGCGCATATTGTTCGGCATTGCAAGGTGGGTTCCTCCTCCGAATAATTCGTAGAAGATTGTGAACACCAGGATAGTGTCCGGCTCTGCAAAATAAATTCCACATTCCACCGTAGAGAGAATAATATATACACAAGTTCAATCTGCTGACGTTTTTTGCGGCATGACGTCACACCACTACCAAGCCATTACTTGAATCGTTTTTTACTTTACCACCTCAGCGCATTTAGCGAAGCGGTTTCCTTGGCACGTCTTGTCGAAGCAGAGATCGTGTTCCCCCTTATTCCGGGATTCTCATCAATACGGACGTGGGTAACCCATCCGCGCCCGTCGCCACGCCCCCTCTATCGAAGGCGAGTCCCGAACGGTCACGGAGACGGCTCTCGGTATTCTCCCTCTTTATAACGGGACCAAGGCTTGTTTCTTTTCTTCAATCCTCCATCGAATCCTCTCCCTGCTCCAAGTTCCAGCACCTAGAGCCCCAGATTCGAGCGCTTCGGACCTTCAACGATGTCCGGTTCCGACCTCCAGGGCTGGTGGATGCCACGGAGGAGGACGTGCTAAAGCTGCGGGAGGCCAAGTACCTGACTTACGAGATTTCGCACAGGTTGCCCGCCGAAGGGCAGGCCATCCCCACCCCCGAGCCCGGCGAGTATGTCGTTTTTGTATCCCACCTCCGTCGGGGTTTAGGCTTCCCGATGGATCCTTTTGTGAGAGGGCTCATGTTTTACTATGGGTTGGAATTCCATGACTTGGCTCCGGAGTCCATCCTCCAAATCTCCGCATTTATTGTCATCTGCGAAGCCTTCCTCCGCGTCACCCCTCACTTCGGCCTGTGGCTAAAGACCTTCAATGTGGCGCCGAAGATGATCGGGGGGCGTCAAGCGGAGTGCGGCGGGGCGGCGTAAGTAGGAGGGCCGATGCCCCGTGGCCTGCGGGCTCCTTCCAAGAGGAGCTCGGCCTGTGGCAGCAAGAGTGGTTCTATATTACCGTTCCGAGGGGCAGCAGACAAAAGCAGCCGCCCTTATTCCGCCTGGGACCTCCACGACGGTTGATGTCGTGGGTCAACCAAGGGCTGAACTGGGGGCTGTCAAAGGACGTGCCCCTACTGCAGGGCCGGATTCGAGATCTCCAAACGAGGGAGGTTGATATGGTGGTGGTAATGCAGGTCATGCTGATTAGGCATCTCCTGCCCTGCAAATGCCGCCCTCTCCGGCTGTGGGAGTTTAATCCGGAGGGCCCACAGATTCTTCAACACTTCATGGGTATGACTCCCCTGGAGATGTACAAATTATTCTTCGGATCGCAAGAGGCTTGTCCGGAATTGACCGAGGATGCTGGCCTAAGCTGCAATCGCCCGGATACTCAAGTAAGTAGTTCCAAGTCCGGACATACCGTTTGTTTGCCTTTCGATGATTCGCCTTATGACCAATTTCCTTCTAAACAGGAGTGGATAGCGGAAGCAAAATTGATATGGTGTCCGGCCCCCCTCCCAGAGACCGCGCCGAATTCTGTGCTGGTCCGGATGCTGGAGGTTGCGCCTCCAGAGGAAGGCGAAGGGGAGAGTGGAAAAGCTACTACCTCGCCTAAGGAGGCTCTTGAAAGGTGGGGATCGAGAATCCCTCCCTCCAAGGGGAGAAGAGGATTGCCTCCGAGGACCTGGGGGCCAAAGCCCCTAAACGGGGGAAGAAATCTTCGCCAGAGGGTCCTGCGTCCGGGGAGGCCCCGGCCGCACAGTCTCCCTTAAAGAATCAGCCCTGCAATGAGCCGTAAGTAGAAAGAAAGGATTTTTATAATAAGGGACATCCCTATTTGTGCTTCTGAGGATAACTAAAGTTTTTACCTTGTAGTTCGGATCTCCATCCTTCGCAAATGAGCTCGTCTTCGGGGGACCTTCATCCGGAGATGGTGGAGAGTGAGACGCCTCCGTCCGGGGCGCCGTCGGATAGGGCGGACGAGCCTGAAGTGTCGTCACGGAGGGAGCCCCCGGGTTTGGCAAAGCTGGATATTTCGGCGCCAACTGGTGTATGGCTGAAGGATCTGCTTGAGAAGGCATCTATCTCAGAAGATCAGAACGCATTGATGAGTATGGTGATTGAAAGGATTTCGTCCGCTAAAGGCGGATTGCATAATGCCGTCAGGAGTTTGCTGGCGGGGTTTGAGGTACGTAAAAATGACACACCTTTTGACAGTTTTGCATATAGAATGCGCCCTGTATAGATAGTATCCCCTGAGACTCGGTAGGTTGTCGAAAGCGACAGTGTGCCGAGGATCAAAATTGCAGGTTTAAATTTTCGCCGTGCCTATGTAGGTGGCGGGTCGTCCGGGGGCCAGCCGGACTGATGGAGTTGCTGAACTAAAGCGGCAACTCACTGTTGCGGATGCGGACATCACGCTGGTCAACAGGCGACTTGATGAGTCGCAAGGTACGTGTTTCTGTGTGGTCACTTGGTAAGGGAGTCGAAGCCCGCTCCTTCAACATGTGTGTGAAATGCAGATAGTGTTGCTGCTGTGGAGAGCCTTCGGGCCGAACTTGCTCAAGCCAAGGAGCAGGCCAAAAGGAGTAATGCGGCGGCCTCGAGGGCGGCCGAGGAGTTAGCGGCCGAAAGGGCCGCACACTGCCGAAGCAGGGAAGAGATGGCCAAAATGGCCGTGAAGTTAAAAGATGCTACCGACAGCAATGAGGCTCTTGGGAAGGAGCGCCTAGTGGGGCAAGAAGACCTGGGGAAGGTCACCGCCGAATCCAAGGATGCCCGCTCTGCAATGCGGGCTATAAAGGAAGAGCTGCGCCAGGCCGGAGACATTGTAGCTGGCAAGCCTTTTCTGCTGCGCCGAAGGTTTACGGGTCCAAAGTATGCTCAGCTGGGCCAACTGTGGGGTCTAGAGGACCCTTATATGGACTTAGCAGCGAGTGCGGCGGATGCCGTTGTGCATTTTCGAAGCCAGAAGGATCACAAGACGGAAGAGCTATTTTGGTCTCAATTCCATAGTCCGGAGCGTTCACTTCCGCTGACCGACCATTTGGCCGAGTGGGCTGAGCTAAATAGGTTGTCCGGGCTTGCCATGACGGATATCGTAACCCATGTCTGGGCGGATAGGCCCAAGCCGAAGAGTTACTTTGGCTTATTGCAGCAATTTCTTGGGGCGGTGCCGCATATCAAGGCGATGAAGCAGTCGGCCTGCATAGAGGGTGCGCGGATGGCACTCGCTCGTGTGAAGACACATTGGATAGAGATGGATGCCACCGCTGTTGCGACCCCGGGTTCAGACGATAGCCGGTTACCCGCCGAGCACTATTTTGGCGAAGTGCTGCGTGGTGCTCGTGTAATAGAGTCGCAGTGCTCAAAAAATGTTATGTTCAAATGAACATTTTTATGTTGTAAAACAGTATTTATGATGTAAGCGCCTTTTATACTTGTGCGTTCAAGTAATGGAATATCTCCTATGCGGCCGTTCATGTATACGTGTGTATAACCTGAAAGATGGCAGTCGTCGGCTTCAGCCCCCACGCACAAGGTGCGGGGGTGTTCGCAAAAATATCGCGTTTTCACACTTAATCCGACGTCTCGGTCCTGTAAAGGAGGTGGTAGCGTAGCAAACGAGGCAACCGGACTATAATGCTTTATCACTTTCACTTAGCCATGGGAGTTCGAGGGTGGGGCTACGACATAGCCCCTGGGGGCACCGCGCTCTCCGAATTTGGGGCGCGTATGTGCCTGATCGGGAAATGGCCCTTCGTCAAAGCGGAGGAATTATAAACATTCCCTTGGTCGATCGAGTGGTTGAACAGTCTCTCGCTGTATCATGACAGTCAGTTTTCGGCTTTCTCTACTGAGGTGCTCGCCCAGCCGAACTGGGGCACAATCGCAGTAGTTCTCCTGGTGCCGCGTTAGCCGATGATACGGAACCTAAGGCCGCAAAACACAGGAGCCGGGAAAACCCAACATTTGACCCAAGACATGATTCGGAGCTGATGCATATAAGGCCTAACTCGAGACGCCGAACACTCCCGAAGGTGTTCGGTCTTTATAATGACGGGCAGAACAATGCCCTAAGCCCCTTGTGTCCAGGTATGGGCAAGATCCTCTGGCGCGGCCGATGCCAAAACGCCAGCCTCCACGCTGGTTATAATGAGAAACCAGGGGATTATAGCAACAAGAGACAATAAGAAAGGTTTACGTAGGGTCTTAGTCTGAAAAGAATCCTTGAAACGGGTCCCTACTACACGTCTGCGCCTGTGTCTCTGTTGTGCCATATCCTGGACGGGTGTGCACGTTGTTCATCTGTAAAAAGAGAGGAACTTAGTTTGAAAAGAAATCGTGCGAAAAAGTACATAAAAAATTGAAATATAAATTTAGAAAGCTGAGCCTATGCTAGATCATTATAGCTTATATACACAAACCCTTGTGAAGGGGTGTGCAGCTAGGTAGCCCCTAGCTTATTTATTGCGGACCCGTCTAGCCGTGTGCGGGGTCTTAGACGACCTTTTAATGAAATGATGCCGCGTGGACCGGGCATTTTAAGCGTAAGAGACGCGTAGTGTGGTATTGCGTTAAAGCGGACGAAAGCTTCACGTCCCAGTAGTGCTTGATAGCTACTTTTGAACGGGGCGACATGAAAGGTTAGCTTTTCTAGTCGGAAGTTGTCAGGTGACCCGAACACAACTTCTAGTAATAATGAACCTGTGCACCTGGCGTAAGGGCCTGGCGCCACTCCTTTGAAGGAAGTGCGGCTATGTCTAATTGTAGTAGGGTCTATCGCCAACTTGCGGATTGTGTCCGGGTATAGCAGGTTTAAGTCACTGCTGCCGTCCATCAGAACTTGCGTAAATTGCAGTCCGTCTATTATGGGATCCAATATCAAAGCAGTCCATCCTGTGTTCCGGATACTTCTGGAATAATCCAAATGGTCGAAAGTGATTGGTTTTGACATCCAATCTCGGTGTTCCGCTGGGGTGGACCGTGCGACACTTGTCTTAGCGAGTGCCGTGTTGGTTTTCCGTACTATCACATGAAGTGAGTTTACTGTTTTGACTTCTTGTGGGAAAGTATTCTGACTTCCGGTGCTCTGCTGGTGGGGTTCGTCATCGTCCTCGCTTGGCGCATCGAGCCCATTGTGTTCGGCGTTGAGTCTGCCGGACTGTTTAAAAACCCAACAATTTCGGTTGGTATGGTTTGCAGGCCTTCAGGAGGTACTGTGGATTTGACATATCCGATCCAAAATTTTGTTTAAGTTGGATAGCTCGTCACTGTTGTCCTTAAGAGGCAGTGTTTTATTGTTTGGCCGCGAGCTTTTGAATCCGGCGTTGACCGCCGTGCTCTTTGGGCTTTTTTCTTTATTCCGGCGCCGATCCTTCCTGCGCCGTGACTTTCCGTTTCCATCTCTGATCTCGGATGTACTCGGGTCGCTGGTGCTGCATCTTGCTAGCCAGCTGTCTTCCCCTGTGCCAAAGCGCGTCATGAGGCTTGTTAGTGCGGCCATTGTTCTTGGCTTCTCTTGGCCGAGGTGTCTGGCGAGCCATTCGTCTCAGACGTTGTGTTTGAAAGCTGCTAAGGCTTCCGCGTCCGGACAGTCGACTATTTGGTTCTTTTTGGTAAGGAACCTGTTCCAGAATTTGTGCGCTGACTCTCCAGGTTGTTGAGTTATATGACTTAGATTGTCTGCATCCGGAGGGCGGACATAAGTCCCTTGAAAATTTGCTCTAAACGCGTCTTCAAGCTCTTCCCAACTTCCAACAGTGTTTTCTGGGAGGCTTTTGAGCCAATGCCGGGCTGGCCCTTTGAGCTTGAGGGGTAGATATTTTATGGCGTGTTGATCATCTCCTCTAGCCATGTGTATGTGTAGTATGTAATCTTCTATCCAGACTCCGGGGTCTGTTGTTCCGTCGTATGCCTCTATGTTTATGGGTTTGAACCCTGCTGGGAATTCATGATCCAGCACCTCATCGGTGAAACATAGTGGGTGTGTGGCGCCCCTGTATTTGGGTGGGCCGCTGTCTTCGAACACTTGTCGTGTTGTGTTACTTCCTGGGGCCCGCTTTTTTGGCCCGTAGATGGACCTAGTTGGGCCGTCTATCTTCCCAGGATCATAAGTCGGCTTGTGTGCGGTGCTGCTTGTCGCTTTTGTCCTGTCATCTGGCCGTCTATCCGGCCAGGCGGCCTCTTTATTTTTTGATTGTGAGGGCTCTATGGCTTCCTCGTCAAATTCTGGCAGCAGCTTGCGCTTCGGGTAGCTCTTTGTTTGATCACCATTGCCATACTTGTCTGCGGTCTTGAGTACTTTGCTCCACTTCATTCTGAGTATGTCTTCCGCTGTTTTGAGCTTCCGTTTTTCCTTCTTCAAACTTCTTGCGGTGGCGACGAGTCTTTTGTGAAGGTTCTTATGCTCCGGTGGTGTGTCCGGTGTGAGGTTGTCCGGACTGTTGGTTGCTCCGGGAAGGGGTTGATTATCCGGTTCGTCCTGTTCGGACGGTTGCTTGGTTGCATGTGCGTCGTCCACTGGTTTGCCCTGCTCTATTGCTAGGTCGTTAGGAATGCTGCTTTGATCGAGACGGAACTTAGGGCGGCGTCTACGTCGCCGTTTTGGTTGTTTATCGGCGGGATTATCCTTTTCCGCGTCCCTTTGTTCCTCGTTATCGCTTCCTTTTGGGGTGTCCACCATATATATGTCATGTGACGAGGTGGCTTTCCAGTGCCCTGTAGGTGCTGGTTCTTGATCGTCTCCGGCATTGTCGTCCATACCATCGATGTCTTCGGAGTCGTAGTTTAGCACGTCGGTTAGATCGTCGACAGTGGCTACGAAGTGGGTGGTGGGTGGGTTTTGAATTTCTTCGTTGTCCACATCCCAACCATCCTGGCCGTAGTCCGGCCAGGGCTCTCCGGATAGCGAGAGGTGCTTCAGCGAATTTAAGATGTCGCCGAAGGGTGAGTGCTGAAATATGTCCGCAGCGGTGAACTCCATGATTGGCGCCCAATCGGATTCGATTGGCAGGGGCGCAGGAGGTTTGGAGTCCGGCAGGGAGTCTGGCACCTCAGAGTCATGAGCTTTATGAGGGACAAGGTCAGTGTTCGGCTCCATCACCGTGGAAGTTGCAGCTCCCGAGGCGGTGTCCAGCCACCCGTCCTCGATCTGCGCGATCGGCCCCGGACTATGGGTCGGAGCGGATTCGTGTGCGGCCTCCAAGGTACTGTCTGGCGGCAGAGTTAGGTCGTGCCCATCGTGACAGTGTGGCACGCTCAGCTGTGGCTCGGATCCATCGAAGATCAAGTCCCCGCGGATATCGGCCGTGAAGTTTAGGCTTCCAAACCTGACCTGACGGCCAGGGGCATAGCTTTCGATATTCTCCTGATGGCCAAACGAATTGGCCCGTAGTGCGAAGCCGCCGAATATGAAGATCTGTCCGGGGAGAAAAGTCTCACCCGGGACCGCGTAATTGTTGATTGAAGAGGCCATCAAGCCTATCGGTGACGACACAAAGGAACTCTCAATGAAAGCACCAATGTCGGTGTCAAAACCGGCGGATCTCTGGTAGGGGGTCCCGAACTGTGCGTCTAGGCGGATGGTAACAGGAGACAAGGGACACGATGTTTTACCCAGGTTCGGGCCCTCTTGATGGAGGTAAAACCCTACGTCCTGCTTGATTGATATTGATATTGTGTATGTTACAAGATTGGATCTACCATGAGATCAAGGAGGCTAAACCCTAGAAGCTAGCCTATGGTATGATTGTAAGGGTTGTTGTTCTGTCCTACGGACTAAAGCCATCCGGTTTATATAGACACCGGAGAGGGCTAGGGTTACATAGAGTCGGTTATAATGGTAGGAGATCTACATATTCGTATCGCCAAGCTTGCCTTCCACGCCAAGGAAAGTCCCCTCCGGACACGGGACGAAGTCTTCAATCTTGTATCTTCATAGTCTTGGAGTCCGGCCGATGATGATAGTCCGGCCGATGATAGTTCGGCCAATGATGATAATCCGGCTATCCGGACACCCCCTAGTCCAGGACTCCCTCAGCTCCCGTCTGGTTGTCAAACAAGATCTGGATCTAGGAGAGTCAATATGATGCTGTAAGAATTCTGCAAATGAATGCAGACTATGAGAACCAAGGGATTCTCCCACAGACATGTACCCGTGATAGCATTAGAGATGCGAGGGAAGGGGAAGAGGTCACTGATACGTCTCCAACGTATCTATAATTTATGAAGCACTCATGCTATTTTATTATCTGTTTTGAATGTTTATGGGCTTTATTATACACTTTTATATTATTTTTGGGACTAACCTATTAACCGGAGTCCCAGCCCATATTGTTGTTTTCTTGCCTATTTCAGTGTTTGGAAGAAAAGTAATATCAAACGGAGTCCAAACGGAATGAAACCTTCGGGATCGCTATTTTTGGAACGGAAGTGATCCAGGAGACTTGGAGTTGAAGTAAAGGAAGCTTCGAGGTGGCCACGAGGGTGGGGGGCGCCCCCCTACTAGGCGCGCCCCCTGTCTCGTGGGCCCCTCGAGCGTCCCCCGACCGACTTCTTTCGCCTATATATTCCCATATACCCTAAAAACATCGAAGCAGACAATAGATCGGGAGTTCCGCCACCGCAAGCCTCTGTAGCCACCAAAAACTTCTCGGGAGCCCGTTCCGGCACCCTGCTGGAGGGGGAACCCATCACCGGTGGCCATCTTCATCATCCCGGCGCTCTCCATGACGAGGAGGGTGTAGTTCACCCTCGGGGCTGAGGGTATGTACCAGTAGCTATGTGTTTGATCTCTCTCTCTCTCTCTCTCTCTCTCGTGTTCTTGAGGTGATACAATCTTGATGTATCACAAGCTTTGCTATTATAGTTGGATCTTATGATGTTTCTCCCCCTCTACTCTCTTGTGATAAATTGAGTTTTCCGCTTGAATTTATCTTATCGGATTGAGTCTTTAAGGATTTGAGAACACTTGATGTATGTCTTGCCGTGCTTATCTGTGGTGACAATGGGATATTCACGTGATCCACTTGATGTATGTTTTGGTGATCAACTTGCGGGTTCCACCCATGAACTTTTGCATAGGGGTTGGCACATGTTTTCGTCTTGACTCTCCAGTAGAAACTTTGGGGGCACTCTTTGAAGTACTTTGTGTTGGTTTAATAGATGAATCTGAGATTGTGTGATGCATATCGTATAATCATGCCCATGGATACTTGAGGTGACAATGGAGTATCTAGGTAACATTAGGGTTTTGGTTGATTTGTGTCTTAAGGTGTTATTCTAGTATGAACTCTATGATAGATTGAATGGAAAGAATAGCTTCGTGTTATTTTACTACGGACTCTTGAATAGATCGAGTAGAAAGGATAAATTTGAGGTGGTTTCGTACCCTACCATAATCTCTTCGTTTGTTCTCTGCTATTAGTGGCTTTGGAGTGACTCTTTGTTGCATATTGAGGGATAGTTATATGATCAAATTATGTTATTATTGTTGAGAGAACTTGCACTAGTGAAAGTATGAACCCTATGCCTTGTTTCCTACCATTGCAATACCGTTTACGCTCACTTTTATTATTAATTACCTTGCTGTTTTTATATTTCAGATTACAAAAACCTATATCTACCATCCATATTGCACTCGTATCACCATCTCTTCGCCGAACTAGTGCACCTATACAATTTACCATTGTATTGGGTGTGTTGGGGACACAAGAGACTCTTTGTTATTTGGTTGCAGGGTTGTTTGAGAGAGACCATCTTCATCCTACGCCTTCCACGGATTGATAAACCTTAGGTCATCCACTTGAGGGAAATTTGCTACTGTCCTACAAACCTATGCACTTGGAGGCCCAACAACGTCTACAAGAATAAGGTTGTGTAGTAGACATCAGTCATATGCATTCTCAGAAGATTTTGAAGATAAATCAGTTTGAAGACAATGACCTCATAGTGCGAAGACATTCACTTATTTGAAGTGAGTTGGTTCCAGATTTGTATGAACCCATGAATAAGTACAAGTGAGCAATCTAACTAGTTATGAAGCATAAGTGAATATACTTTGTGAGATATGAGATGCAGAAAGAGAAAGATCCAGATTTGGAAGTGTAGAAACCACTTTTGGTTGAAGTGGATGGATTTGACAGATCAAAAAGGCTGTAAAAAGTGAGATTTATTTACCACAGATGAACTGCTAGACCAGGCAGAACGGATGCCAAGCAGTCCAATTCCCACGCCCTAACTTGGCGGTGGAAGACACCTACGGTGGCGGCAGAGAAGACGAGGTCTGCGGCTAGCGTGAGGACAACGTCGAAGAAGTCGCGGCAGCTAAGCGCTTCCTCTCCGGTGTCGACTCGAGCTAGCGGTGGCGGTAGGGTTTGAGCGAGATGGCGAGGTGGAAGAGGAGATAATGACCGCGCGGGTGAGTATTTATAAGGAGGAGGGCGGCATAACTCAATTGCGCAGGTGCCCCTGGCGGTTCACATCTGATGGACACATGGCATTCATGCAACTCATTGAGAGTTGTTCCATGTTTCCACGCATGCCTGATTTGTCGGGTGGTCATTGCGCCTTCTCCAGTATCCAGGCAAAAGAGATATGGCATTAAAACAGTTTTAAATGTGTGTCTCTATATCTTCAGCTGACAAGGATGCATTGAAGACATTCGACATGTGTCAACAAAATGCATACGACTGGATAGATAGAATTTGAGGAAGAAGCACATATGAGGTCAGGGTCCGATCACATTCACTTAGGTCAGAAAATAGCAACTTGAAGACATAGCTATAAGTGAATGCTGTAGAGGACAAAACACATATATATATATCTATATATAGAATTGAAGATAAATCAACATTGCGAAGATATAGATCTTGAAGACAAATCAATGTTGAAGACAAACCAAATATGAAGATGATGCAGTCATGACACCAATTGAAAATCTTTGAGTGAGTTTGGTGGTGGCGTTACCCACCTTATAGGAAGTATTAGACCAAGACACGGTGCACAATTATCGTGGCGCTCCGAAGTCAAATTCCAGATTAATGTATTCACACTTAGAGGGTAAGTCTTCATTGATTGAAAAAATACGTTACTTTGTGTGTTGCACATCTAAGTCATCAATATGCATAAGCGTTAGGATGTGTGTCCATTCACTGGACATTTGAGGATTCTAAATATTTAGCTCACACCGCAGCTTGCAAAACCTTTTCTCATCGAAGGGCTTCGTGAAGATATCTGCCAATTGCTCTTCAGTGTTGACATGAATGATATCAATATCTTCCTTGATGACATGATCTCTAAGAAAGTGATGACGGATCTCAATGTGCTTTGTCTTCGAGTGCTGAACTAGATTCTTGGCAATCTTGATGGTGCTTTCATTGTCGTAGAAGAGTGGAACATTCTTCATGTTGATGCCATAATCCTTGAGAGTTTGCTTCATCCAGAGAAGCTGAGCACAACAAGATCTACCAGCAATGCATTCAGATTCAGCAGTGGAGAGAGATACACAGTCCTGCTTCTTTGAAGACCAACAAAAAAGATATCGTCCAAGAAAGTGACATGTGCCTGATGTAGACTTGCGATCAACTTTGTCACCAGCATAATCATCATCTGATTATCCAAGTAGATCAAACATTGAGCCCTTTGGATACCATAATGCTAGTGTTTGGGGTGTGAGCCAAATATCGAAGAATTCGCTTCACTGTGAGGTGATGCGATTCCTTTGGTGCCGCTTGGAATCAGGCACACATGCAAACGCTAAGAATAATATAAGGCCTAGATGCACATAAGTACAATAAAGAACTAACCATGGAGCAGTACACCTTTTGATCGAACTCTTTACCATTGTCATCAGGGCCAAGATGACTTTTGGTTGGCATTGGCACCGTGTACCCTTTGCAGTCTTGCACTCCAAAGTTCTTCAGGCAATCTTTGAGATATTTTTCTTGTGATATGAAGATGCCATTGCGCTGTTGACGAATTTGAAGACCAAGGAAGAACTTCATCTCTCCCATCATGGACATCTGGTATTGCTCTTGTATCATGTATCCAAACTCATCATTGTATCTCTTATCAGTTCAGCCGAAGATAATGTCATCTACATATATTTGACACACAAACAGTTCACCATCATATGTCTTCGTGAAGAGAGTGGGATCTAGAGAACCAGGTTTGAATCATTTGCTCTTCAGGAATTCTTTGAGTGTGTCATACCAAGCGCGAGGTGCTTGTTTGATGCCATATAGTGCCTTGTTGAGCTTGTACACCATATTAGGATGCTTTGGATCTTCAAAGCTAGGCGGTTGAGCGACAGACACTTCTTTGTCAATTTTGCCGTTGAGAAAGGCACTCTTCACATCCATTTGATACAGAAGAATGTTGTGATGGTTAGCATAGGCTAGCAGTATGCAAATGTAAAAGGATCGATATGGTTGACTAGAGGCGGGGGGGGGGGGGTGAATAGGCAACTATAAATTTTTAGCTTTTCTTGACCAAATTAAAAAGTAGGTTGTATAGATGTGCAACTAGGTGAACAACCTATATGATGCGACAACAACAAGCAGACAAGCAAGCTAGGGAAACAACACAATACAAGATTGCACGTGTAAAGGTAAGAAATAACCAATAGCGGAGCCGGTGGAGACGAGCATGTGTTACCGAAGTTCGTTCCCTTTGAGAGGAAGTACGTCTCCGTTGGAGCGGTGTGGAGGCACAAAGCTCCCCAAGAAGCCACTAGGGACACCGTATTCTCCTCACGCCCTCACACAATGCGAGATGCTGTGATTCCACTATTGGTGCCCTTGAAGGCGGCGACCGAACATTTACAAACAAGGTTGGGGCTATCTCCACAACTCAACTAGAGGCTCCCAACGATACCATCGAGCTTCACCACAATGGAATGTGGCTCCGAGATGACCTCAACAGTCTAGGGTGCTCAAACACCCAAGAGTAACAAGATCCACAAGGGATTAGTGGGGGGAATCAAATTTCTCTTGGTGGATGCATAGATCCAGGCCTTCTCAACCAATCCCTAAAGAATCAACAAGTTTGATTATCTAGGGAGAGAGATCGGGCAAAAATGAGCTTTTCGAGCAACAATGGAGCTTGGGGGAAAAGATGTAGTCAACTTGGGGAAGAAGACCTCCTTTATAGTGGGGGAATCAATCCAACTGTTACCCCCTTTTCAGCCCACACAGAGCGGTACTACTGCTTAGTGGGGCGGTACTGCCGCTGGTGCCAGCGGTACTACCACGACCCCCAGCAGTACTAGCACGGTGACTGAGAGTAGAGGCCTCAGAGGGGGAACGAGAGGGAGAGAGAGGGTTTGGGCGGCACAAGTAGCACTGGTAGCCGCGGTACTACCGCTCATGGGCGGTACTACCACTGCTATTGCCGCTACTACTGCCGCACAACCTGACACGAGGAGAGCACCTCGAATCGAGGCGGTAGCAGTGCCAACCAAGGACAGTACTGTCGTCGATGCATCCAAGCGCTACTGCCGCTTGAGGTCCATGGGCGGTACTACCACAAGCACCTCACAACCTCCACTTCGATGAAATCACAAACTCCAAGGAGAGGAAATGAGCTGGGGGTGCAAAGAAGAAGTGTATGTGCTGATTCCACCCTAGGCTTTCCAATGCGAACGCCCTCTTGATAGTACGGTGTCTCCTACAACTCAAGTCCACCAAAACCGAAACAAAAGAGACTACACCGTCTTCACTTAAAACTCCGAGGGGCAACGAATCGTCTTGTGCCTAGACATGAGATATCTGAAATGCTCAATGCACATGATTAGTCCGCAAAAGCATTGTCATCAATCACCAAAACCACATAGGGAGAAATAGGCCCTTACAATCTCCCCCTTTTTGGTGGATTGGTGACAATACGGGATTTACACATAAGGATATAAAATGAACAAAAGCAAACCCAACCTATATAAAATATAGACAATCTCCCCCTAGATGCATGCACTCTGTAGATATGCTTTGTACTGCACAACACACATACTAGGATCAACACTCCCCCTATATTTTATAGACGAGGCAAAACTTGCAACAATATAAGTGATAATAAGCATGGAGGCAAGGTAATGTAAGTGAGCATGAAGTAAGGGGCACAAGATAGCATAAGCTCATAATATACTAAACATACTAGACAATAAGATAAGCTTGAGGGCATATGTCTCACACCATATGATAGTCTCCTGGTCTCACACGAACACAACCACAAACCAACAAACCAAAGCAATGAAGGTTTAAAGGAACGAAAGCAAAGCGACCCAAGACTCACTCGACACAAGACTCACAAATCCTACTATCTCTCCCCCTTTGGCATCGAGACACCAAAAAGGCAGAGAGGACACCTACAACACAGGTGGTGGTATACCTCCAAATCATCACCAGTCATGTTCCTCCTTCCCAGACTCCTCTGCAGCATGGGATGAAGAGCGAACTCCAGTATCCTCCTTAGACTCACTCCACCGGCAGTGTTGTCTGATCCATGGTCCCTCATCTCTGATCTTCTCCTCGGAGCCACTCTCAACTTCAAGACCAGCATGCCTCATAATAACCTTGTCATGATGATGAGCCATCTTGGAGTTCACATGAGCCTTGTACTGTCCCTTGGCCTGCATGCAGAACAAAGCCTTCATCTTGGCCTTGAGCTTCTTAGCCCATGAGGGCTCTGCATCAGAGGGCACATAGTCCTAATCATCGTCAGCACTAGCCTCTGCCTCAACCTTGTCAGCACCTGACGGAATTCCAAACTTCGTAACCGAAGTGCCCCAGTTCTCCTTCTTCCTCAAACGCTTGATCTCATGAGGGATAAACTCACCAGTCCCCAGCACGACACCAGGATAAGTGTGCTACCAAGCCTTCTCAATAAGCAACATGAGAAACGGACCATAGATAGGGCACTTGCGCTCAGATATAGTGGAGAGAAGCTCGGACCACATGACATGAGAGATATCCAGGGAATCTCCAGTGTTTTCTTCGTTCTCACACTGACAGAAAAGTAACATGTCCACGAGAAACGAGTGAACCATATCCAAGTTCCCATTGTGTGGGAAAAGAGTCTCCCTGAAGATGTGATGAAGGATTTCCAGGTAGGCAGGCAGCTCATGCATCTCCTTCTGCGTCTCAGGGTTAATCTTCACAGTGCAGAATGGCCAAAGAGCTTGCTTGTGACTAGAAGTTGTCTTCCGGTGAGGATGAAAGCCAACCGGGATCACAAGCCCTTGATCTTCAATCTCAAACAATTCCATGAACGCCTTCCATTTTACAGACAAAAGTTTGCCATTAGTCATCCAAGTCAAGGTCCTTTCCGCATCAGTGCCCAGATGAATCATGGCATAGAACTAAGCCACCAAATCCGCTTCAAAGTCCTTGTTGAACTCCATAATCCTGAGAATATTCAGCTGAGAACACATCTGCAAAGCTTTGCCAAAGTAGGCAGGATCCTTCTCCATATAGGCAATGTCGATGGAGCGGACATTGACATAAAGATTCGTCTTCACCTTGATCACAAAAAAATAGATTGCCCACTGAAAACGGTTCCAGAACGGGCGGTTGACCAAAGTGGGTTCTTGATCTTCCGCATATGGGTTGCGCCAGCGCCTTTCCCAAAACTCCTTGGCAGTCATCTCTGTTACAGGCTTGGCCCTAGGCTTGGGCTTGTTCGCAACAGTCTTCTTGGGCTGAGAAGGAGGCGGAACACTCGAGGAAGCAGCCCCAGACTCAGAAGTGCAATAGCGCTTTGAGCTAGAATGCCCGGGGTTGATACGAGGGACCGGTTGCTTTGAAAGGCCATCACCTGCAGCCAAACACAAGAACATGAGACACAACATAAGAGAATGAGCATAAGCCAGCAGAAAAAGCAACAAAGATCAATGTTTGGTAAGAAAAGGATGAAGTTGGCATCCAACGGTAGTACTGCAACAGGGCAGCAGTAGTACCGCCTAAAGCCCTCAAGCGGTAGTACCGCTATAGGAGAGCGGTAGTACCACTCTAGGCGGAGGGGGCGGTGATATGTCTCCAACATATCTATAATTTGTTATTGTTCGATGCTATTATATGATCTATTTTGGATGTTTAATAGGCATTTATATGCAATTTTACATTATTTTTGGGACTAACATATTAACCGAGAGTCGAGTGCCACTTTCTGTTTTTTTGCCTATTTTAGGGTTTCGCAGAAAAGTAATACCAAACGGAGTCCAAACGGAATGAAACTTTCGCGATGATCTTTCTTGGACCAGAAGGAAACTAGTAGACTTGGAGATGAAGTCGGAAATGTAACGAGGCGGCCACGAGGCAGAATGGCGCACCCAGGGGCGTAGGGCGTGCCCCCTACCTCATGGGCCCCTCGTACCTCCCCTGACCTAGCTCCTTTGCCTATATATACTATTATACCCTAAAAACATCCAGGGGAGCCACGAAACCACTTTTCCACCGCCGCAACCTTCTGTACCCGTGAGATCCCATCTAGGGGCCTTTCCCGGCGTCCTGCCGGAGGGGGATTCGATCACGGAGGGCTTCTTCATCAACACCATTTCCTCTCCGAAGAAGCGTGAGTAGTTTACCACAGACCTACGAGTCCATAGCTAGTAGCTAGATGGCTTCTTCTTTCTCTTTGATTCTCAATACCATGTTCTCCTCGATGTTGTTGGAGATCTATGCGATGTAATATTCTTTTGCGGTGTGTTTGCCGAGATCCGATGAATTGTGGATTTATGAGCAGATTATCTATGAATATTATTTGGTTCTTCTCTGAATTCTTATATGCATGATTTGATATCTTTGCAAGTCTCTTCGAATTATCGGTTTAGTTTGGCCTACTAGATTGATCTTTCTTGCAATGGGAGATGTGCTTAGCTTTGGGTTCAATCTTGCGGTGTCCTTTCCCAGTGACAGTAGGGACAGCAAGAAATGTATTGTATTGCTGCCATCGCGGATAAAAAGATGGGGTTTTCATCATATTGCTTGAGTTAATTGCTCTACATCATGTCATCTTACTTAATGCATTACTCTGTTCTTTATGAACTTAATACTCTAGATGCAGGCAGGAGTCGTCGATGTGTGGAGTAATAGTAGTAGATGCAGAATTGTTTCGGTCTACTTGACACGGATGATATGCCTATGTTCATGATCATTGCCTTAGATATCGTCATAACTTTGCGCTTTTCTATCAATTGCTCGGCAGTAATTTGTTTACCCACCATAATATTTGCTATCTTGGGAGAAGCCACTAGTGAAACCTATGCCCCCCGGGTCTCTTTTCGATTACATAAGTTCTCTTTTACATCTTACTAGTTTCTGATCTACTATTTTGCAATCTTTTACTTTCCGATCTATAAACTAAAAATACCAGAAATATTTACTTTGTCGTTTATCTATCTCTATCAGATCTCACTTTTGCAAGTGACCGTGAAGGGATCGACAATCCCTTTATCACGTTGGGTGCAAGTTGTTGATTGTTTGTGCAGGTATGCGGTGACTTGTGTGTTGTCTCCTACTGGATTGATACCTCGGTTCTCAAACTGAGGGAAATACTTATGCTACTTTGCCGCATCACCCTTTTCTCTTCAAGGGAAAAACCAACACAAGCTCAAGAGGTAGCAAGAAGGATTTCTGGCGCCGTTGCCAGGGAGATCTATGTCAAGTCAAGCCATACCAAGTACCCATCATAAACTCTTCTCCCTTGCATTCCATTTGTCGGTGTACTAGAGTAGAGGTACCCTAGTATCCCGAACTTGTGCACGGGCAGTCGCAGCACCCCGCGGCAAGGCTTGCCAGGCGACCGCCAAGATCCTCCATGGCTCCTTAAGATACAAGACCCCGGCAAGAGGAGCTTGCCGGGAAGCCATTCAAGAACAGAGTATTCAAGTTAAGAAGACAAGACCCCGGTAAGAGGAGCTTGCCGGGAAGGCCAGCCAAGGCATCTCAAGAAGGCTTGCCGCGACGCGCCATGCGTCCCGGCAAGGCTCGGTGAGCAACAAGCTCCCGGGCCCGACAAGACAACGACCGCGGCAAGGCACTTGCCGCGGCAAGCGGCCGCTCCGCGCCCAGGCTCCAGCACATCCACCAACGTGTCGCCCTGGGACCCTTCCAGGCATGCGTGGCGGGAGGCTGTGCAGCCAGCGGTGCGCTGTGGCAAGCGGCGCTGACAGGAAGGCCATCGTGGCGATCGGTGACGCCCCTGACGGTCTCATCCTGCACTGTTTGGACGACGCAGACGGGCATTTAATGCCCTTGTCCCCTGCCGTCAGGGTTAGGTGCGATACACTGTATCTACAGTATAAGTAGTTGTACCTACCACATTCTTTTTCCGTCTTTGCCCTTCGTCTACGTTGCCACCTGTCGGTGACCCCTTGAACGTATAAAAGGAGGCCCATGCGCAACGTAGAAGGGGTTGGACTCATTCGAAGCTAGCAACACTCTCATGCTCGGTTTGGTAGCGCTAATCGCTCCTGAGCAAGAACTGAATATACACATAGATGCAGCAGTAGGAGTGTTATCTCTCCGGAGAGCTCCGAAGCTGGGTAAACTGCTCGTGTGCATTGCCTCGATCTGCTCTTCGTGCGACCTTCGCCCTCCGTCGAACCAAAAGGGGCTTGGTCCGCCAGTCCCATAGGTGTTCGTGGATCAGTTTCCCCGACATCTTTGGCGCACCAGGTAGGGGGCGTCGAGATTGTGTGAACCTGATCCGGCGTGCACACGAGCTAAATCATCATCGTCTTCATCGACATGCCACCGAAGAAGAAGGCTTCGGAGGCAGCCCTTCCATCAGCGTCGATTCCGCCGCCACCGGAGCAAACGAGCGGTGGGGTAGACGCCGGCGGGAGAACGGGCGTCGACGAGGGTGCTCACAGCGCTGCCAAGTCCAAGGACAAGGCCGCGCAGACCTCGGCGTCCGTACGCGCACCGCGTCCATCACAGGAGGCGCGGGACCAACAGTGTCATGGTATTCGTAGTACCATGCGTTCGTTGGGTCAAGATCAAGCTGGTGGCAAGGTTGTCAGAATCGCGATTTTGAATCGGATCGGAGCTTCAATGGTAGGATCGCAAATCGTAAAATCTTCACTATCAGGATCGTAGAAACGTAGATTCTATGAACTAAAATGGTAGAATCATAGGGGTTAGTTTGGATCGTAAAGTCATAGAATCGTATAATAGAATCGCGATTCTGACAACCTTGGCTGGTGGTTCTCGTGGCGTCCAAGACCAGCATGCACGCCAACATGCTGGCCCGAGCGAGGTATGGTCGCCTGGACGGGATACTGCTCCTTCTAACGTGGTTAGGAGTCCGAGCATGTCCCGCTCCTCGCACCGTTCGCCTCTGCCGCCCACCACTCCAGCGGAAGCCTTGGCGCGAGCTCAACTGCTTCTAGATTACCCTCCAACCGCGGACAAGACCGACGGGTGGAGGGCCACCATTCAGAGCCTCATCGGCTTCGCCAATGGCGACACTGCGCGGCAACCAAGCACCTCGCTGCCGCGGCAAGACTGCCGGACGCGAGCCGATGGCGACAAGACCAATGGGGGTGCGACTTCCATGCACTCCCCACCATGAAGGCCAAGATCGCCGACTCGTCGGGTCCACCTCGACAGCGACTCCACTGCGTCATCGGATCCACGAGCTCGTCGCGATCAGCGCCAAGTTCTCCACGAACGATAACAAGAGGACGCTCGTACTCGCATCGAGCGCCGAAGAGAAGCGCGACATCAATCTGACCAGCGCGCTGGGCCCTCTGTTGACTTGCGTGCGCCAAGGGAACCAGGCGACTTGCCGTACGCGGTAGGTTGCCCTGCGTTCACCCCTGAGCTGCGGCAAGTCCAGTGGCCCAGCAAGAAAAACTTCAAACCAGATGTACCGGAGAAGTACGACGGCAAGTCGCATCCGTCGGAGTTCCTCAGCATCTACACCATCGCGGTGCAAGCTGCTGGGGGATGAGACGACAAGATCCTTGCCAACTACTTCCTGCTGGTGCTCAAGCCCAACGTCAGATCCTGGCTCATGCACTTGCCAGACAACTCCATCTCCTCTTGGGCAGATCTATGCCATCAGTTTGTCGGCGCCTTTACAGGCGGCCACAAGCCACATGGCCAAGAGAGCGACCTTCATCTGCTCGCCCAGAAGGAAGGAGAGTCCCTGCGCAAGTACATTCAGAAATCCAGCCGTGTACAGCACAACATCCCAGACGTCCACCCTGCCGCGGTCGTCAGCGCATTCCATCAGAATGTGCGAAATCGCAGGATGCGGGAGGAGATGGCAATGTGCAAGATCAGGGACGTCAGCGGGCTTTATGCCCTGGCCGACAAGTGTGCACATGCTGAAGAGGGGAGGTGGCTCCCCGGAGAGAATACAGGAGCAGGAGGATCTGACAGTGAGGATGCTGCCCTAGCAAGGAAAGGCCGGCGGCGGAACAACAAAAGGAAGAAGGGCAAAGAAGTGCTAGTTGTTGAGCAGTCCGGCAATGGAGGTGGCGCCAAGGAAGCTAAGGTTGGTGGCTCCGGCAAGGAGGCCCAGGCTGTGGCAGCCGCCGACAAGCAGGACAACTCCGGCAAGCAGTATTGCAAGATCCACCCCACCAAGGGCCATGACCTCCAGAGCTGCAAGAAGGTCGAGCAGCTTGTTGAGCAGCAGAAGGCTGAGTACGAGCGACGCGACAAGGAGAAGGCCCAGGAAGGTGCTGGGGGAGCTAGCAAGAAATGCCCCGGCCGGGGAGGACGCCGCGGCAAGGCCAAGCAGCGGCAAGGAGACAGACCTCCCCGCGGCCGCGACAAGGATGAAGACGACGACGACGACGAAGATATGGATGATGACGAGGCCGATGAGCAGGAATTTTAAAAAGCCACAGAGGTCCTGTGCGTTGACGGTGGTGCTTCTCTGCATACTTCGCACCGCCAACTCAAGCAGTGGATGCGGGAAGTTAATGCAGCAGAACCATCCGTAGAGTCACGCAAGCCCCTGAAATGGTGCAGCACGCCTATCATCTTTGATATCGAGGACCACCCTGATCGCATAACTGCGGTCGGGTGCTTGCCGATGTTGGTTTCCCCAACTATCCGCAACCTCAAGGTCACAAAGATGCTAGTTGACGGCGGGGCCGGATTGAACCTGATCTCCTCTGTGGTCCTCTAGAAACTCCAGATCCCTGACAGCGAGCTCGAGGAGACCGGCACATTCCAAGGAATCAACCCGGGAAGGAGCAAGCCAAAGGGAAAGATCACGCTGCCGGTCACATTTGGCAGCGAGCTGAACTTCAGAACTGAGAGGGTAACTTTTGATGTTGCTGACTTTCCATTACCCTACAATGGGATCCTCGGCCGTCCAGCACTCACCAAGTTTATGGCAGCCTCTCACTACGCATACAACATGCTCAAGATGCCAGGCCCGATAAGTGTCATCTCTGTCCCTGGCGACAAGAAAGATGCCCTTATCTGCGCCGACAAGATTTACCGGGAAGCAGCAGCCGCAGCTGATCGCAAGTCACTTGCCGCTGAAGCTCCCGGGGGGAAGAAGAAGACCAAGTCCGGCAAGACCTCTGATGCCCACTCCGGCAAGCGCACCTCTTCGGAGTGTTGTGCTACCGTCGAGGATGCACCATCGAGCTCCACCGGCAAGTGCAAGAAGATGATGGCAGCTCCACCTGAGACCAAGAAGGTGTCCGCCAAGGAGGACGGTACTGGTGGTACCTTCACCATCAGTGCCACTCTCGACCCTAAATAGGAAAGCGCGCTCGTTGCTTTCCTGCGGGCGAATGTCGACGTGTTTGCATGGCAACCGTCTGATATCCCCGGTGTTCCCAGGAAAGTAATTGAGCACCACCTAGCCGTTTGTCCTCATGCGCGGCCCGTCAAGCAGAAAGTCAGGAAGCAAGCAGTGGAGCGCCAAGAGTTCATTGCAGAAGAAATCAAGAAGTTGGAAGCAACGGGCCTTGTCATAGGAGTGCTCCATCCCACGTGGTTGGCCAATCCCGTAGTCGTGCGCAAGGCCAACGGAAAATGGAGGCTTTGTATAGACTTCACTGATGTCAATAAAGCTTGTCCCAAAGACCCATTTCCCTTGCCGCGCATTGACCAGATTGTTGACTCCACGGCCGGATGTGATTTGCTTTCATTTCTTGATGCATACTCAGGATACCATTAGATCTTCGTGACAGAAGAGGATGAGGAGAAAACTGCATTCATCACACCATGTGGCACATACTGCTTTGTATGGATGCCTTTTGGATTAAAGAATGCTGGTTCCACATTTGCAAGAGTAGTCCATGTCGCTTTTGAGCCACAGATACACAGAAATGTGGAAGCCTACATGGATGATATAGTGGTCAAGAGCAAGGACAGGGCTACTCTGATTCAAGATTTAGACGAAACCTTTGCAAGTCTGCGCAAGATCAACCTCAAGCTTAACCCCGAGAAGTGCGTGTTTGGAGTTCCATCCGGCAAGCTTCTCGGGTTCTTTGTGTCTCAGCGGGGAATTGAAGCCAATCCCGACAAGATCAAGGCCATCGAGCAGATTGAAGCGCCGAAGCGCGTCAAGGATGTGTGAAGGCTTGTCGGTTGCGTGGCTGCTCTCAGCAGGTTTATCTCTAAGTCTGCTGAGCGCGCCCTGCCGTTTTTCAAAATATTGAAAAAGGTAGGCCCAATGAAATGGACTCCGGAAGCGGAGGCTGCGCTGCCGGACTTGAAGAGGTACCTGTCCTCCACTCCAATACTTGTCGCACCTAGGCCACAAGAGAAGTTGCTATTGTATCTAGCGGCAACCAATCAAGTGGTTAGTGCTGCGTTAGTAGCGGAGATTGAGGCGGATGATGAGCCAGCAACCACGGCAGACGCATCCACCGACAAGCAGATGGCTTCCCCGACAAGCTCTGGTCCCGACAAGAATGGATCTGCGCAGGTGTGCGAAGAGGTGCAGAAGAAAATGGTGCAGCGCCCAGTTTACTTTGTCAGCTCCCTTCTGCGGGGGGCTAGGTCAAGGTACTCTGGTGTGCAGAAGCTGCTTTTCGGCCTTCTCATGGCCTCGAGAAAGCTGCGCCATTACTTCCAAGCACATGAGATCACAGTTGTCACTCGCTTTCCGCTAAAGAGGATACCGCAGAATCCAGAAGCAACAGGCAGGATCGTCGAGTGGGCACTGGAACTGTCAAGCTTTGGCCTCAAGTTTGAGAGCACTTCAACTATCCAGAGCAGAGCATTGGCAGAGTTCATAGCAGAATGGACGCCAACACCAGACGAAGAAATTCCAGAAACGAGCATCCCCGTCAAGGAGGCAAACAAAGAGTGGCTGATGTACTTTGATGGTGCCTTCTCGCTGCAAGGCGCCGGTGCTGGCGTGCTGCTTATCGCACCCACTGGAGAGCACCTCAAGTACGTAGTCCAGATGCACTTTCCCAAGGAGCAAGCAACAAACAATGCTGCAGAGTATGAGGGTTTGCTTGCCGGCCTCAGAATCGCAGCAGACCTTGGGATCAAGAAGCTCATTGTCAGGGGTGACTCACAGCTTGTCGTCCACCAAGTGAACAAGAGCTACCAGAGTCCGTTGATGGAAGCCTATGTCGATGAGGTGAGGAAGCTAGAAGAACACTTTGACGGCCTGCAGATGGAACTTGTTCCAAGAGCTCAGAATGACATTGCTGATGGCTTGTCAAAGTGCGTTGCACTAAAGTTACCTGTGGAACCAGGAATCTTTGTGTGCAAGCTGACTCAACCATCCGTGACACCATCAACTGGACAGAGTAAGAAGAGGAAGTTGGTTTTTGGTGACTACTTTCCGGCAGAGCTTCCCGAAGCCGCCGCCAAGAAGGTCCCCAAAATCAACGCCGAGAGTGCTGAGGAGCAGTCTGCTCCGGCAAGCCATAAGATTTGTTCCGTCGAAGCAGACGCTCCCGACAAGTTTTGCTCCGGCAAGCTTGCCGGGGAACATCAAGCTCCGGCTGAACCGCAGGTTCTTGCCGTAGAAGCGGGTGTTCCCGCAGCAGCAGATGTGCCTTTAGTCCTTGTTGTCGAGCCGCAAGCTCCAGCATGGGCGCAGCAGATTGTCCGTTTCCTTCAGACAGGAGAACTTCCCGAAGAGCAAGAAGAAGCGGAAAGAGTAGCCCGGCAGTCAAGTATGTACAAGTTTGTCGACAGCACACTGTACAGAATAAGACTCAATGGTGTGAAATTGAAGTGTATTCGCCGGGAAGATGGACAGCAGCTATTGGCAGAGATACATAGAGGCATATGTGGTCACCACATTGGCGCAAGAGCACTTGCCGGCAAAGCGTTCCGGCAAGGTTTCTTCTGGCCGACAGCCCTCCAGGATGCAACTGCACAAGTAACCAAGTGTGAAGCGTGCCAGTTCCATTCCAAACAGATACACCAGCTAGCTCAAGCTCTCCAGACGATCCCTTTATCCTGGCCATTTTCGGTCTGGGGGCTCGACATCCTCGGCCCCTTTCCCCGAGCTGTCGGGGGCTTTGAGTTCTTGTACGTTGCCATCGACAAGTTCACGAAGTGGCCGGAAGTGGATCCAGTGAGGAAGGTGACAGCACCGTCAGCAGTCAAGTTCTTCAGGTTGATTGTTTGCCGTTTCGGGATCCCTAACAGGATCATCACCGACAACGGCACGCAATTCACGAGCCACACCTTCATGCAGTATGTCCAAGATCTTGGCGCCAAGGTCTACTTCGCTTCTGTTGCTCATCCGAGAAGAAACGGTCAAGCGGAGAGGGCAAATGCTGAAGTGCTGCGAGGACTCAAGACCAGAACTTTCGAGAGGCTGCGCAAGTGCGGAAGCAACTGGATCGAGGAGCTGCAGTGGTTCTTTGGTCGATCAGAACGACGCCAAATCGAGCCACTGGCTAGACACCTTTCGCTCTACTCTATGGAGCAGAGGCAGTTCTCCCCATGGAACTCGTTTACGGGTCGCCTCGAGTGCTCGCTTATGATGAGCTTGAGCAAGAGCAGATGCGACAAGATGACGCGCTGCTCCTTGAGGAAGACCGTCTTCAGGCTGCTGTGCGAGCCGCTCGCTACCAGCAAGCTTTGCGTTGCTATCATAGCCGCAAAGTTAATGCCAGAAGTTTCGAGGAAGGCGACCTTGTTCTTCGGCGCGTTCACTCCGCCAAGAATTCCAACAAGTTGACGCCAAAGTGGGAAGGCCCTTATCGGGTGAAACGAGTCACTAGGCCCGGCGCTGTCTGCCTTGAGACCGAAGATGGCGTTCCGGTGAGCAACTCCTGGAACATTGAATATCTTCGTAAGTTTTACCCATAGGGCGCGGTTGCCGGAAGATTTTCCGGCAACCACCTTTTGTACAAGTCTTGCCGCGGTTGCATGTAATCCTTTGTACAAAGCGGGCGCAGACCCCGTGCATAAATAAAGTTAATGTGCTTCGCACAGCTTGTCAATTTCATGCTTCCTTTCTTCTCGCATGTATCATTTGACACTTTGTGCAGCACCAGCCCCCGGTAAGCAATAACGAGCCGTAAGGCTCCATATCATTATTTTCTCTTCTGTCTCTTTCTCAAAGGAAGGAAGGTTCCCTCGCACACAAGTTTGCCGGGGGGAAAGGAGAAGATAATGGTGTGGGCCGGGCCGTTCAAGAGAGTTTCGCCTTGCCGGGAAGCAATCGACAGAAGAGCTAAGTTGCCAAAGTTTGAGCGGTTAGTTTTTAAGTTTTTAAGTTATTTTCCTTGAACGACCGTGCTTTGTATGGAAAACATGTGTGCTAAGGAACCAACTCGTAGCTAGTTGCGCCCTTGTTTTGTTTCGAGTCTGCTCAACAACTTAAGTGAGCTGCGACTAGTTGTGACAAGGTTGCTTGTCGGTAGCGGCACCGCTAGCAGGCTGCTGAAGTTCCGCACTCAGCCCTCGCGGCAAGGGTGCCTGCACCGGCAAGTTTCCCTAAAAAGCATAGGGAAGAAACATACAAGGCCAAGAGTCAAGTAAAGGAAGTAACATAGCAATCATTACCTAAGATAGAGTTATATTACAAAAATAACTTGTCGCAGCTCTAATAAAATGTTCTCATGACATGGCTATCAGCGGCAAGGAAAGAAGAAAACGGGCGGCCTAATCTACGCGGCCACCATCGACCCTCTTGACCTCATTCACCTTGTCCACAATGGGTGCGACAAGGGCTTTGAGCGCGTCTAGATCAGCATCCCCCGGCAGCTTCTTGAGGACGTTGGTGAAGTTGAGGCCTGGGTTGCGGAAGGCCACCTTCACCAACACCTTCTCCAGGACTCTGGCGCAGATTGTGCGCGACTCGTCGGCCAGCTGCTTCGGGATCCTTTCTCGGAGTTGCTGGAGAGCTGTCGCCACGCCTTTGAAGAACAGGGTGAGCTTGGCGCTGGGTGGTAGGTTCTCGTCGGAGGAGTATCCAAAGTCCTCCACTCCCAGCTGCGCCAGCTCCCCATCAATGACCGCGGCGATGTTCACGAGGCCCTCCGTCCAGAGCTCCACAGTATCCTTGAAGGTGTTCTGGGTTTCGGCGGCCCTCGCCAGCAGCGCTTCGTTGCCCTTGATCTCCTCCTTCAAGTCCGCCTCCCGCTTCTTGGCGCCGTCCAGCGTCTCCGTCAAGGTGGCCAGCTTAAGCTCCAGATCGGCATTGGAATCCTTGGCGGCGCTCAGCTCCTTGCCCTTCTCGACGAGTTGACCCTGCAGCTCACCATGGGCAAGGGCGTCTTTCTCGCGCTCGAGCTTGAGCGCGGCAAGCTCCTCGCCGCTCGCTTTCAGATCAGCCTCTAGCTGCGCCACCTTTGCCTCCAATCCCTCCTTGGCGGCCTCGGCAGCTGCGGCTGCGTCCTTTGCTTCCTTGAGCGCCCCGCCAAGTGCCTGCTCACGCGCGGCAAGATCCTCCTCCTGGCTGTCGAGGATTACTTTCCGCTGAGTCAGCTCCCCTTCCCACGCAAACAGCTCCTCGGCGGCAAGCCGCTGTTGCTCTTCGGCTTCGGCCTTCTCAAGGATAAATGCCTTCCGGGCCTCGACGAGCTGCACGCGCTCCTCTGCAATGGACCGGAGAGCCTCCTGGTTGCGCTCCCGATGCTCCTCCGCACGCTTCTCAATGTCTGCTCCCGCCTGTGTGACAAGCGCTTCCCGGGACTCCACCTTGGCTTGTCCGGCGCGGTAGAGCGACACCAGCTTCCGGAGTAGCTGCTCCTCCTCAGACTCGCCGCTGCTGCTACTTGGCGCGTCAACCAGTGATAGCCCAGCAGAGGCGAGCACCTCCCCGTCGAAAGCTTCTCCTTCAACTGGCGCCCTGGAGCTCGACGCCCAGGGGAGCTTGATGAAGACACCCTCGCCGGCCTTCAGATAGGCGCCGGGCTGGGGCTCCTCGGAGTCTGGCGCTGCGGCAGCGGCAGAGGGGTCGGCGGTCGGCGTAGCGCCTGGCGCTCCTGCGGCCTCAGGGCCGTCAGTGTGACCGCCGGACCCCTCGCCAGCTCCCCCGCCAGCAGCCTTGGCGGCCTCCTCGTCGGCGGGATCATCAGCACCGGTTTCTTCTTCGGCGGCGACGACATCGTCAGCATCGCCGTGCATGTTCTCCTCGCCGCCCGCTTTAGTCTCCATTGGCTCTGCGGAAAGTGGGTCTGGCGACCGGAGAAGGAGAAGAAGTCAAGCAAATATCCAAAAAAAGAGAAAAATCAGAAGAACACAAGGAAAATTTCAAGCAAGGGAGTACCTGAACTGGGGTCCATGGTCATGGGCTCCACCATCGGGGGGTCAATAGTGCTGCCCCTTGCCGGAGACTCCTCCCTTATTGGAGATTGCTCCCTTGCCGGAGAGCGCTCCCTTGCCGGGGAATCCTCCCTTGGCGGTGTAGAGGAAGCAGATGGCACGTCGGAGGCGGTTTCCGAGCCCTCCTGGTGAAGCTGTTCTGCTCCTACACAAACAAGCCCACAATCAGATGTCAGCAAAGAAAAGAGCACCCGTGCGCGCCCAAAAGCAGAAAGTAAATCATGTACTTACGCTGGGGGCTGCGCTGGGGGCTGCTTCGCGGAGTAGTTGCCGGATCCAGCAAGGTGGTCTCGGGCGCTCCCCCTGTTGTTTCGACGGTCTCGTCCTCGATGATAACCACCGGAACCTTGGCCCTCTTTGCCGCTCTTTGAGCCAACGTCCTAAAAAGGAACATGTTCAGATCGAAGCAAGTCAGATACAAGATAAAGCTACAAAATCAAAGAACTACAAGTGCATAGAAAAGTCTTACTCTTCTTCCTCCTCGTCGGAGCTGAGTGCGGAGAGGTCGAAGTCCGGACCACCTGCGGCACGACGAGGCGGAGGAGTAGGATCCCTTGTCCGCTTGGCAGGCGCGGTGTCGGTGGCGCGGGAAGATCCTGCTCTAGTTGTCGCAGTGGTATGAGGCGCTCCCGCGGCAACCTCGCTTGTCGCGGTGGAGCGGGTCGCGCGGCGCGTCGGCTGCTGACTCCTTTGCCGCCCCGCTGCATCCCCGCCCCTGCGAAGGCGCCTTCTTGGTTGAGCTGGGGGCTGCGCTGTGAGCTCCGGCTGCGGCAAGTGATCTGGAGACGGCGGGCCGCTCGCACCCTCGGCGGGCTCGCTCGACTCGGCGTCAGGCGCGGCAAGCTCTTCCTCACCGTCAATCCACTCTCGCTCGGCAATGCTTGCCGCCACCTCTGCCTCTGCCTCTTCCACGGTGAACCCGAACTCACCCGCGGCAGCGGCTGCCGCCGCCTCTTCCGCCCTGGTGGCGATGCGTCGCAACTCCTCATCAGTGGTGTCGCGGGTGAGGCTCTTCTGCTCGTCGGCATGGACCGCCACCTCCACCAGTCCGTCGAAGAACTGCTGCACAACTTCGTCTGCAGGCTCTTGCCATGTTGGGACAAGGCCATGCGAGTCGCACAACGGCATCATCGCGCGGATGCGGTCGAGGGAAGAGTTGTTGCACAGCGGGACGACCCCCGCCGGCAGCCTAAACCATTCTGGATGTTGGGGGTTGTGCTTGAACAGCTCCTTGAGCATTGCATCCAACTCCAGCACAGTAAAGTTAAATTTGAGGCCCGGGCGCAGCCTCATGATATCCGCCGGCCCGCCAAACTCCCAAGCGGGTCTCCTCCTATCTTGCAGGGGGGCGATGCGGCGGCGGAGAAAGTCTGCGCCTACGACACGCACAGTCAGCCGGCAAGCCTAAGGCGCAAGATTCTGGTGGTCGCAATCTTCAGCCTAGCATCCTCCGGGGCCACGCTGCTCCAATCATTGATGCGCACTACTGGGACTTGGCGCAGGGCGGTGAATGGCTGCGGGTCCTCCTCCATGATCCAACACCACTCAGCTCTCCACTCCTCCCACTTGCTGCGGAGCTCCCCCTCCAGATACGCCTCCTTCTTGCCGGCCCTTGAGATCCAGGTGATCCCGCCGGAAAGTGTCTCTCCTCTCTCGACCCGGGGCATGAAGTAATGGCGGAAATGGGCTACGTTTGGGTGGACTCCGACAAAGTTTTTGCAGAGATGTGCGAAAACCGACATGGTCAAGATGGCGTTGGGGGTGAAATCAAGGAGATGAAACCCGTAGGTGTTCATGTTGTCACAGAAAAATTCCGAGAAGGGCGGACAGAGACAACAATAGAAGAACAGCGGGAAGAAGGGGTACCTGTATGGAGCCCGTTTCGAAGCAGCGGCGGAGAGTACCTTCGTGCGCGGATGCGCACGCGTCTCCGTCGACCAGAAAAGGTAGAACCACTGCCTCAGCCCCACCGCGTCGAGCTCGGGGGGGAAGGTGGCCCGCTCCTTTCGCAGCGCCTCAAGCCGCAGCGCCTCGGCTGACTTCGCGACCTTCCCGGTCTTCGGAGCCATGGCGAAGGTGGTGGAGGAGATCGACGGTGTTGGCGGCGACGGCGGAGATGGGGGGCGGAGCGCTGCTCTCTTTCAACCTTGGAGAAAGGGGGGAGCGGCGGAGATTTTGGATTAGTAATCGGCGAAGTGAGCAACTGCCTTTGTTTCCTCTGCTTATAAAGAGGGAGGAGGCGGACGTTACGCTTTTTCGAATAAAGAATTCACCCACGATTTCTCCCATGACGTCGCATTCAACGCGTGCCGTTCGGGAGGGCGCGGTGGATGCGGAGTAGGAAATGGCACGACCCAGGCCGCGTGTGCCTGTGCCCTGTTTTGGGCCTGGCCCAACAGCGCTCGGCACCGTGTGTGGCCCGGGGGCTCCTGTCGGTATACTAGAGTAGGGGTACCCTAGTATCTCGAACTTGTGCACGGGCAGTCCCAGCACCCCGCGGCAAGGCTTGCCAGGCGAGCGCAAAGATCCTCCGTGGCTCCTTAAGAGACAAGACCCCGGCAAGAGGAGCTTGCCGGGAAGCCATTCAAGAACAGAGTATTCAAGTGAAGAAGACAAGACCCCGGCAAGAGGAGCTTGCCGGGAAGGCCAGCCAAGGCATCTCAAGAAGGCTTGCCGCGACGCGCCATGCGTCCCGGCAAGGCTCGGTGAGCGACAAGCTCCCGGGCCCGACAAGACAACGACCGCGGCAAGGCACTTGCCGCGGCAAGCGGCCGCTCCGCGCCCAGGCTCCAGCACATCCACCAACGTGTTGCCCTGGGACCCTTCCAGGCACGCGTGGCGGGAGGCTGTGCAGCCAGCGGTGCACGGTGGCAAGCGGCGCTGACAGGAAGGCCATCGTGGCGATCGGTGACGCCCCTGACGGTCTCATCCTGCACAATTTGGACGACACAGACGGGCATTTAATGCCCTTGTCCCCTGCCGTCAGGGTTAGGTGCGATACACTGTATCTACAGTATAAGTAGTTGTACCTACCACATTCTTTTTCCATCTTTGCCCTTCGTCTACGTTGCCACCTGTCGGTGACCCCTTGAACGTATAAAAGGAGGCCCATGCGCAACGTAGAAGGGGTTGGACTAATTCGAAGCTAGCAACACTCTCACGCTCGGTTTGGTAGCGCTAATCGCTCCTGAGCAAGAACTGAATATACACATAGATGCAGCAGTAGGAGTGTTATCTCTCCGGAGAGCTCCGAAGCTGGGTAAACTGCTCATGTGCATTGCCTCGATCTGCTCTTCGTGCGACCTCCGCCCTCCGCCGAACCGAAAGGGGCTCGGTCCGCCGGTCCCATAGGCGTTCGTGGATCAGTTTCCCTGACACCATTATTCGCCATTCGCCTCATGTTTTCCTCTCCCCCACTTCTAAAATGATCTCCGAAAACCTTTGCATTTTCTTTGCCCCTCTTCCGCTCGTCTTTTTCACTTTCTTCTTGTGTGCTTGTGTGTTGGATTGCTTGCTTTTTGACTATAAATAGTAGGGTAAACACCCCACTGCAATTTTTATAAATAGAAGAGAGCAAAAGGTCCAAAGTAACAAATAATAAATGACAGCAAGGGCTTGAGAAAAGCCCCCCTAGAAAAGAAGAAAGAAGAATAAGAAAAAGAAGAGAAAAAACAAAGAAACTAGAACAACAAAAGAAAAAACTAAGACTAAGGCTATGGCTAAAGACCTAGGCAGAAAGCTGGGCTGCCAAAGAAAAAGAAAAAAGCTTGGATTGCTTGCTTTCTCATGATGGCTCAAGATAATACCAAATTTTGTGAATTTTCCAATACCAACAACTATGATTTTATTAGCACTCCGATTGCTCCCACTACTAATGTTGAATCTTGTGAAATTAATGCTGCTTTGCTGAATCTTGTTATGAAAGATCAATTTTCTGGCCTTCCTAGTGAATATGCCACATCCCATCTAAACAATTTCGTAGATTTGTGCGATATGCAAAATAAGAAATATGTGGATAGTGATATTGTTAAATTGAAGCTATTTCCATTTTCGCTTAGAGATCATGCTAAAAGTTGGTTTTTCATCTTTGCCTAAAAATAGTATTGATTCGTGGAATAAGTGTAAAGATGCTTTCATCTCTAAGTATTTTCCTCCCGCTAAGATCATCTCCCTTAGTGATGATATTATGAATTTTAAGCAACTTGATCATGAGCATGTTGCATAATCTTGGATGAAATTATGAAATTATTTGCTAATAAAAGTGTTTCTTCTGATCCTAATGATATACCTTTGTCCACTTTGATTGAGAATAATAATGAATCTATGGATGTGAATTTTGTTGGTAGGAACAATTTTGGTAACAACGCGTATAGAGGCAATTTTAACCCTAGGCGTTTCCTAGTAATTCCTCTAATAATTATGGTAATTCCTACAACAATTCATATGGAAATTTTAATAAGATGCCCTCTGATTTTGAGAATAGTGTTAAAGAATTTATGAGTTCGCAAAAGAATTTCAATGCTTTGATTGAAGCAAAATTTCTCAAGATCGATGATTTGGCTAGGAACGTGGATAGAATTGCTCTTGATGTTGATTCTTTGAAACTTAGGTCTATCCACCTAAGCATGATATCAATGAGTCTCTCAAATCCATGAGAATTTCCATTGATGAGTGCAATGAGAGAACTCTAAGATGCATGCTAACAAAATTGGTTTGTAAAAGCGTGTTCTTCTAGTTTTTGTGGCACCTTGGCTCAGAGAAACCGGAACGCCCCGTATTCCAGCCCAGAGATGGAGGAGAAGTCTCTGGAATACGGCACTACTTGACATAGAACAAATCAACTCTTATTACAAGAATAATGATACAAAGGTCTGATGTTACAAAGAAGAACATCAGCATGGCGACACTATGCCTGCGATACTACACTTGCTCTATGCTAGCAGCGGAACAACTCATAGCAGCGGAATACTTCTAGCAGCGGAATAACGACAAAGGCGGTGAACTCCACTTCGTAGGGACTCTGGCTGGGACACGATCTAGCTCGCACGACCGGAAACCACGACAAGCAATCAAGCAATCACGGCATCACCTGCAATATGGCATGACACGCCAGGTCAGTACATCGAATGTACTTGCAAGCTCACAACAACCAAAAACATCAAGGCAAGACAACACATAGCATTAAGCAGGTTAATTAAATTAACAGCTACCATAATGAAGTAACTAATAATCATGATATGAAGTACTAGAATACTGATAAGCCATCATCTCAGATCTCAAGTACCACATGAACCATCTCACACTTGGCTAACCAGCCAAGCCGTATACCATCTCGATCACCTCGAGCCCAAAACAAAATAGTGATCACTCACAGATCACAAACGGAACCACACCGCGTTCAATGGTTACCTTGTAACCGAACAGTGATCACTCACGGATCACAAACGGAACCACATCGGGTTCAACGGGTTACCTCGTAACCGAACTGTGATCATTCACAGATAACAAAATGAACATCCACATGATCACCTCGTGACCACATCACATTTGAATGATCCTTCCCAAGATCATCCCAACATCATCATCATGCCAAACTGTTACAGCTCACAATATCAACATATACATCACCTATAAGTCATTCCGTCATGTGAGTGTTGATCGAACGGTGTGACCTAGTACAAACTTATGCCCATGACCGAGGACGCGGCTATCGATAGATTAAACACACACACTCTACAGAGGTAGCGCACTTTACCCACACCACAGAACCCATGGCCTCGCACTCCCATTTGGGTGGACCAACGGCGTTCCGACAAAACCGATCTACTGCCATGACACTCTCCCGGCCACTCCGACTAACTCCCCACTGGGCTAAGTCATGGGTGGCCCTGTGTCTACCCCAGACACCAACGGCCACCGTCGTGGCAAAATGGCCACCTCGTGGCAAAACGGTCCCAAACAGGGACAAGAGATCTCAATACAAACTACGGGCACACAAGGTTATGTCTGCTTACCGGGCCAGGGTACCGCACGCCCATAACCTTCCCTTGTTGGAGACACCAGTGAGAGGGACGACAATAGCATCGCATTAGGGCCTTCCCATAAAAGGCAAATGTGGTTGCACAGGAAAAGCCCGGTTCGGTGGCACCTGACCAACTTAATGACGGAATTTAACCCCAAAATATAACTGTGATGATTGATCAACTATCAATCTAGAATCCAAGTCATAGCGATACCCAGCAAATAATCCAAGCATAATACCAACATCTCAAAATACTCCAAGGGTAGCACAACACTACTGTCATGGTGAATCCGAAAACAATAATCCTACTACTCCAATAACAAGAATAAAGCTATTCAGCTAAGATCCACACGTAAACATCATCTCCGAAATTAATACTCCAAGCAACAGTAACAGAACATCAACTAGCATCATGAAAATAATCATACTAACCACTAATAATCCAAAGGCAGCATGACAACCAAAGTAATACTCCAAAATATAATAACAGATATCATCATGAAAACATTCATAATAGCAACCACTATATTCCAATGGCAACATGATACTCATCAACTACAAACATAACTCCTAGTAATCCAAACAATAACATGGCAACAACAAGATCAAAGTAATAATCTGAGAAAATGCCATGCACAAGTCATGTAGCTAAGGCAATATTTTAAACAAGTTCAAATAGATTAAACCATGTCACTGCATTACAGTGACGTAAATGGAGGGTGTGGCTTGCCTGGGGTGGAAGAAATCACCGGGAGAAAGTGCGAGAAGCTCGCGAAAAGAATCGCCGGAAATTGTACTCTCTCGGAGGGGGCTGAATAAGGGCAAGGGCATAATGGTCATTTTCATAAGGTCAAAACATGGTGAAAATGATTCCATCAGAATGGGCTCGACGAAACAAAGAAGTGGGCTTTGGAATCACCTGATCTGGAGCTACGGTTGAAAAGATATAGCTGTTTTTCTGCCAGGGACTTATTTGTAATACAATCATCACAAATAGGCCCTTAACAGGAAAAACAAAACGCGCATTTGAGGAAATACGCTTTCGGTGGATGAAAGCGTACACGGCAAAAGCCGTGTCCACTTATCCACGTCAGCAGGGGGCGGGGCCAACCTCTGGGTCGCTTACAGGCGAGGCGCACCGCATCTTCTCTCTCCTCCCACGCCTCCTTCTTCTTCCCCCGCGCTCGCCCGATGGAGCAGAGCAAGAGCTCGTCACTGGCTCTTGTCCCGGCAGTCTGCACCATCCCCATCGATGCTCCGCACACCGGCGAGTTCAGGGCGACGAGGCGCTCCTGCCTAGGCCCTACACGCTCGCCGGGTGCACCCGAGAGAGAGAGAGCAGCCTTGGTCAGGGCGGACGGGGCTCTACGGTCTCGGGTGAAATCGTGGCCAGAGGCCACTGGAGAAGGAAGGGGAGCGCTGGGGTGGATCTAGGGTGGTGGTGGAGACCTCTGGTTGTGGTGGAAGGCAAGGAGGGGGACGGTGTTGAGTGAATTTAGTCGAGCATGGCCAGGGGCCATGGCGGCAATGGTGGTCATGGAGGGCGACTCGAGCTCGGGGAAGTGGTCAGAGGAGGCTAGAGGAAGTGCAGGAGGCTAGTGGTGAAGCAAGACGGGGTCGGGGTGGCCTTATATAGGCGGGGGAGGGGGGTGCCATGCTGGCACCGCCGCGGACGCGTGCCCACGCTCGCGAGCTTGGATGTAGACGATGCAGGAGGAGTAGTGGAGGTTCTCATGGGGAGGAGAAGGCCAACGGAGCACGGGGAGGATGACGACGGCGGCGAGCAGCGCCAAATCTCCACTGTACGTCCGTGGAGTGAGGAAGCGGAGGGGGGAGAGGGGTCCAGGGGAACAGCGATGACGAGATGCAGCCACTGGACATGCTCACGCGTGTGAAGACGACGAGTGGGGAGAAAACGAAGCAGAAACGGCGCCCTGGACATAGCCACTGCGCACAGAGCGCACGCACAGGCTTGCCAGCTGTGCGGTCACCATGAGATAACGCATAGGGAGGGCTGTAGAGGATGGCAAACTATGTCTGGGAGCTAGTCCTTCCAGGGTGAAGCATTTATGAAGCATTGGCTTGATCTGGGGTGCTATGGTTAAATGGTAACTAAGCTCTGAAGTTTACTGCATCAAACTTGGCAAAGCACTGCTCTTCAACAGGACCTTGATTGGGGTCAATGGAGTTGTCTGGGATGGTTAACGTAGGAAGGACTAAGATCTTGGGGGTTTTGAGGGGATTTGAACCAAGATTTAATATAGTTGCTTTGCAACTGCCAAATCTGGTCAGAAACTAAATTTGGATGATGCACTCACCTGGAGAAGCAACTTGCGCTAAGATTGGGCAAAGCTTGATTATTTGGACATATGAAGATGCTGTAAAAAGCTCATGGACTTGCCGCAGCTCACGAGTGAACGCAGGGCAACCTACCGCGTACGGCAAGTCGCCTGGTTCCTCTGGCGCATGCATGTCGACAGAGAGCCCAGCGCGCTGGTCTGATTGACGCCGCGCTTCTCTTCGGCGCTCGATACGAGTATGAGCATCTTCTTGTTGCCGTTCGTGAAGAACTTGGCGCTGATCGCGACAAGCTCGTGGATCTGATGACGCGGTGGAGTCGCTGTCAAGGTGGACCCGGCGAGTCGGCGATCTTGGCCTTCGGGGTGGAGAGTGCGTGGTGGTTGCACCCCCACCAGTCTTGTCGCCATCATCTCGTGCCTGGCAGTCCTGCCACGGCAGCGATGTACTCGGTTGCCGTGCAGTGTCGCCGTTGGCGAAGCCGATGAGACTCTGAATAGTGGCCCTCCATTCGTCGGTCTTGTCGGCCGTTCGAGGGTAATCCAGGAGCAGCTGAGCTCGCGCCAAAGCTTCTGCTGGAGTGGTGGGTGGTAGTGGCGAATGGTGCGAGGAGCGGATTATGCTTGGACTTCTAACTATGTTAGAAGGAGCAGTATCCCGTCCAGGCGAGCGTGCCTCGCTTGGGCCAGCATGTTGGCGTGCATGCTGGTCTTGGGCACCCCGAGATCCACCAGCTCGATCTTGTTCCAACGAACGCATGGTACTGCGAATACCATGACGCTGTTGGTCCCACGCCTCCTGAGATGGGCGCGGTGCGCGTACGAATGCCGAGGTCTGCGCAGCCTTGTCCTTGGACCTAGCAGCACTGTGAGCACCCTCGTCGATGCCCGTTCTTCCGCCGGCGTCTACCCCACCGCCCGTTTGCTCCGGCGGTGGTGGTGGGATCGATGCGGACGGAACAGCTGCCTCCGAAGCCTTCTTCTTCGGTGGCATGTCGATGAAGAAAATGAAGATCTAGCTCGTGTGAATGCCGGATTAGATTCACACAATCTCGACGCCCCCTACCTGGCGCGCCAAAGATGTCGGGGAAACTGATCCACGAACACCTATGGGACCGGCGGACCGAGCCCCTTTCGGTTCAGCGGGGGGCGGAGGTCGCACGAAGAGCAGATCGAGGCGAAGCACACGAGCAGTTTACCCAGCTTCGGAGCTCTCCGGAGAGATAATACTCCTACTGCTGCATGTATATGTATATTGAGTTCTTGCTCGGGAGCGCTGAGAGCTACCAGACCGAGCGTGAGAGTGTTTCTAGCTTCGAACGGATCGAACCCCCTCTACGTTGCGCATGGGCCTCCTTTTATATGCTCAAGGGGTCACCGACAGGTGGCAACGTAGACAAGGGTAAAAAACGGAAAAAGAATGCGGTAGGTACAACTACCATGTACAGTGTATCATACCTAACCCTGACGGCAGGGGACAAAGGCATTAAATGCCCGTCTGTGTCGCCCAAACAGTGCAGAAAGGGACCGTCAGGGACGCCACCGCTTGCCACGATGGCGATCTTGTCAGCGCCGCTTGCCACCTACAACAATTCCTATGAAATTTTTAATAAGATGCCCTCTGATTTTGAGAATAGTGTTAAAGAATTTACGAGTTCGCAAAATAATTTCAATGCTTTGATTGATGAAAAATTTCTCAAGATCGATGATTTGGCTAGGAACCTGGATATAATTTATCTTGATGTTGATTCTTTGAACCTTAGATCTATACCACCTAAGCATGATATCAATGAGTCTCTCAAATCCATGAGAATTTCCATTAATGAGTGCAAAGAAAGAACCGCTAAGATGCGTGGTAAAAAAGATTGGTTCGTAAAAGCGTGTTCTTCTAGTTTTCATGATAATAATGATGAAGATCTAAAAGTGATTGATGCGACTCCTATTAAATATTTGTTTTCCAATATGAATCTTGATAAATATGGGACTGGAGATGAGTCAACTTTAGTTAAAAGGCGTCCCAATGATTCGGAATTTTTAGATCTAGATGCAAAAATTGATAAAAGTGGGATTGGTGAGGTCAAGACATTAAGTAGCAATGTACCCACTCTTTTGGATTTCAAGGAATTTAATTATGATAATTGTTCCTTAATATATTGTATTTCCTTGTTGCAATCCGTGTTAAATTCTCCTCATGTATATAATCAAAACAAAGTTTTTACTAAACATATCATTGATGCTATGATGCAATCTTTTGAAGAAAAGCTTGAATTAGAAGTTTCTATCCCTAGAAAACTTTATGACGAGTGGGAACCTACTATTAAGATTAAGATTAAATATTATGAATGCTGTGCTTTGTGTGATTTGGGTGCTAGTGTTTCCATGATTCAAAAAACTTTGTGTGATGTGTTAGGTTTCCGTGAATTTGATGATTGTTCATTAAATTTGCATCTTGCTCCACTATTAAGAAACCTATGGGAAGGATTAATGATGTTCTTATTGTTGCAAATAGGAATTATGTGCCTGTAGATTTCATTGTTCTTGATATAGATTGCAATCCTACATGTCCTATTATTCTTTGTAGACCTTTCCTTAAAACGATTGGTGCAATTATTGATATGAAAGAAGGAAACATTATATTCCATTTTTCGTTAAGGAAAGGCATGGAACACTTTCCTAGCAAGAAAATTAAATTTCTATATGAATCTATTATGAGAGCCACTTATAGATTGCATGCCAAAGATGACAATACCTAGATCTATTCGTGTTTTTATGCCTAGCTAAGGGCGTTAAACGATAGCGCTTGTTGGGAGGCAACCAAATTTTATTTTTGTTCTTTGCTTTTTGCTCCTATTTAGTAATAAATAATTCATGTAGCCTCTGGTTAGATGTGGTTTTATGTTTTAGTTAGTGTTTGTGCCAAGTAGAACCTTTAGGATAGCTTACGGTGATAGTTGTGTTGATCCTGCTGAAAATCAGAAACTTTTGCGCTTAGCAAATTAGTTTTCAAAATTCATTGAAACGTGATTTTGATCTGATTCTTTTTTATCTGGATTGGTACACAAATTTCTCAGGTTTTACTAACTTGGATGGATTTTTGGAGTTACATAAGTATTCGAGAGTTACATATTACTACAAATTGTTCTGTTTTTGACAGATTCTATTTTTCGCGTGTTGTTTTCTTATCTTGATGAATCTATGTGTAGTATCGGGGGTATGAACCATGGAGAAGTTGGAGTTCAGTAGATATTAAACCAATATAAATAAAGAATGAGTTTGGAACAATACCTTAATGTGGTTCTTTACTTTCTTATACTAACGGAGCTCATGAGATTTTCTGTCGAGTTTTGTGTTGTGAAGTTTTCAAGTTTTGGGTAAGGATTTGATGGACTATGGAATAAGGAGTGGCAAGAGCCTAAGCATGGGGATACCCAAGGTACCCCAAGGTAATATTCAAGGACAACCAAGAGCCTAAGCTTGGGATGCCTCAGAATGCATCCCCTCTTTCGTCTTCGTCTATCGGTAACTTTACTTAAGGCTATAGTTTTATTCACCACATGATATGTGTTTTGCTTGGAGCGTCTTGTATGATTTGAGTCTTTGCTTTTTAGTTTAACACAATCATCCTTGATGTACACACCTTTTGGGAGAGACACGCATGAATCGTGATTTATTAGAATACTCTATGTGCTTCACTTATATCTTTTGAGCTAGGCAATATTGCTCTAGTACTTCACTTATATCTTTTTAGAGCACGGCGGTGGCTTTATTTTATAGAAATTGTTGAACTCTCATGCTTCACTTATATTATTTTGAGAGTCTTTTAGAACAGCATGGTAATTTTCTTGGGTTGTAAAACTAGTCCTAATATGATGGGCATCCAAGATGAAAATGATAAAAACTTTCATATAAAGTGCATTGAATACTATGAGAATTTTGATTCTTTATGATTGTTTTGAGATATTAAGATGGTGATATTAGAGTCATGCTACTGGAGTAATTGTTAATTTGAGAGATACTTGTGTTAAAGTTTGTGATTCCCGTAGCATGCACGTATGG
This sequence comes from Triticum aestivum, assembly GCF_018294505.1. Classification (NCBI taxonomy): domain Eukaryota; kingdom Viridiplantae; phylum Streptophyta; class Magnoliopsida; order Poales; family Poaceae; genus Triticum; species Triticum aestivum. The sequence goes on from NC_057810.1 coordinate 417,276,924, forward strand.
TGAACCGTTATGTGATGAAGTTGGAGCAAGATTTATTTATTGATTGTCTTCCTTATGAGTGGAGGTAAGGATCGTGCGATGGTTAAATCCTACCAACCCTTCCCCTAGGAGCATGCATGTAGTACTTTGTTTCGATGACTAATAGATTTTTGCAATGAGTATGTGAGTTCATTATGACTAATGTTGAGTCCATGGATTATACGCACTTTTCCACCATTGCTAGCCTCTCTAGTGTCGCGCAACTTTCGCCGGTACCATACACTCACCATATACCTTCCTCAAAACAACCACCATACCTACCTATTATGGCATTTCCATAGCCATTATGAGATATATTGCCATGCAACTTTCCATCGTTCAGTTTATTATGACACGCTCCATCATTGTCATATTGCTTTGCATGATCATGTTGGTGACATCGTATTTGTGGCAAAGCCACCTTTCATAATTCTTTTTCATACATGTCACTCTTGATTCATTGCACATCCCGATACACCGCCAGAGGCATTCACATAGAGTCATATTTTGTTCCAAGTATTGAGTTGTAATTCTTGAGTTGTAAATAAATAAAAGTGTGATGATCTTCATTATTAGAGCATCGTCCCATGTGAGGAAAGGATGATGGAGACTATGATTCCCCCACAAGTCGGGATAAGACTCCGGACGAAAAGAAAAGAAAAAAAGACGCCATAAAAAAAGAGAAGGCCCAAATAAAAAATGAGAGAAAAAGAGAGAAGGGGCAATGTTACTATCCTTTTTCCACACTTGTGCTTCAAAGTAGCACGATGATCTTCATGATAGAGAGTCTCCTATTTTGTCACTTTCATATACTAGTGGGAATTTTTAATTATAGAACCTGTCTTGTATATTCCAATGATGGGCTTCCTCAAAATGCCCTAGGTCTTCATGAGCAAGCAAGTTGGATGCACACCCACTTAGTTCCTTTTTGAGCTTTCATACACTTATAGCTCTAGTGCATCCGTTGCATGGCAATCCCTACTCACTCACATTGATATCTATTGATGGGCATCTCCATAGCCCGTTGATACGCCTAGTTGATGTGAGACTATCTTCTCCTTTTTGTCTTCTCCACAACCACCATTCTATTCCACCTATAGTGCTATGTCCATGGATCACACTCATGTATTGCGCGAAAGTTGAAAAAGTTTGAGAGTACTAATGTATGAAACAATTGCTTGGCTGAAACCGGGGTTGTGCATGATTTAAATATTTTGTGTGATGAAGATAGAGCATAGCCAGACTATATGATTTTGTAGGGATAGCTTTCTTTGGCCATGTTATTTTGAGAAGACATGATTGCTTTGTTAGTATGCTTGAAGTATTATTGTTTTTATGTCAATATTGAACTTTTGTTTTGAATCTTCGGATCTGAACATTCATGCCACAATAAAGAAACTTACATGGATAAATATGTTAGGTAGCATTCCACGTCAAAAATTTCTGTTTTTATCATTTACCTACTCGAGGACGAGCTGGAATTAAGCTTGGGGATGCTTGATACGTCTCCAACGTATCTATAATGTTTTATTGTTCCATGCTATTATATTATCTATTTTGGATGTTTAATAGGCATTTACATGCTATTTTATATTATTTTTGGGACTAGCCTATTAACCGAGAGCCCAGTGCCAGTTTCATTTTTTGCCTATTTTAGAGTTTCGCGGAAAAGGAATACCAAACGGAGTCCAAACGGAATGAAACTTCCGCGACGATCTTTCTTGGACCAAGGAAACCAGAAGACTTGGAAATGAAGTCGGAGATGCAACAAGGCGGCCATGGGGCAGGAGGGCGCGCCCAGGGGGGTAGGGCGCCCCCCTTCCTCGTGGGCCCCTTATAGCTCCCCTAACCTAACTCCTTCGCCTATATATACTCTTATACCCTAAAAACATCCAGGGGAGTCACAGAACCAATTTTCCACCGCCGCAACCTTTTGTACCCATGATATCCCATCTAGAGGCCTTTTCTGGTGTCCTGCCGGAGGGGGATTCGATCATGGAGGGCTTCTTCATCAACACCATTGCCTCTCCGATGAAGCGCGAGTAGTTTACCACAGACCTATGGGTCCATAGCTATTAGCTAGATGGCTTCTTCTCTCTCTTTGATTCTCAATACCTTCTCCTCGATGTTCTTGGAGATCTATTCGATGTAATATTCTTTTGCGGTGTGTTTGCGAGATCCAATGAATTGTGGATTTATGATCAGATTATCTATGAATATTATTTGGTTCTTCTTTAAATTCTTATATGCATGATTTGATATCTTTTCAAGTCTCTTCGAATTATCGGTTTAGTTTGGCCTACTAGATTGATCTTTCTTGCAATGGGAGAAGTGCTTATCTTTGGGTTCAATCTTGCGGTGTCCTTTCCTAGTGACAGTAGGGGCAGCAAGGCACGTATTGTATTGTTGCCATCGAGGATAAACAGATGGGGTTTTCATCATATTGCTTGAGTTAATTCCTCTACATCATGTCATCTTACTTAATGCGTTACTCTGTTCTTTATGAACTTAATACTCTAGATGCAGTCATGAGTCGGTCGATGTGTGGAGTAATAGTAGTAGATGCAGAATCGTTTCAGTCTACTTGACACGGACATGATGCCTATGTTCATGATCATTGCCTTAGATATCGTCATAACTTTGCGCTTTTCTATCAATTGCTCAACAGTAATTTGTTCACCCACCTTAATATTTGATATTTTGAGAGAAGCCACCAGTGAAACCTATCGCCCTCTGGTCTCTTTTCCACTAAAAAAGTTCTCTTTTACATCTTACTAGTTTCCGATCTACTATTTTGCAATCTTTTACTTTCTGATCTATAAACTAAAAATACCAAAAATATTTACTTTACTGTTGATCTATCTCTATCAGATCTCACGTTTGCAAGTGACTGTGAAGGGATTGGCAACCCCTTTATCGCATTGTGTCGGGGAAACTGATCCACGAACACCTATGGGACCGGCGGACCGAGCCCCTTTCGGTTCGGCGGGGGGAGGAGGTCGCACGAAGAGCGGATCGAGGCAATGCACACGAGCAGTTTACCCAGCTTCGGAGCTCTCCGGAGAGATAACACTCCTACTGCTGCTTGTTTGTGTATATTCAGTTCTTGCTCAGGAGCGATCAGCGCTACCCAACCGAGCGTGAGAGTGTTGCTAGCTTCGAATGAGTCGAACCCCCTCTACGTTGCGCATGGGCCTCCTTTTATACGCTAAAGGGGTCACCGACAGGTGGCAACGTAGACAGGAAGGGTAAACAAGGGAAAAGAATGCGGTAGGTACAGCTACCTCTACTGTAGATATAGTGTATCATACCTAACCCCGACGGCAGGGGACAAGAGCATTAAATGCCCGTCCGCGTCATCCAAACAGTGCAAGAAGAGACCGTCAGGGGCGCCACCGATCGCCACGATGGCCTTCTTGTCAGCGCTGCTTGCCACCGCGCACCGCTGGCTGCACAGCCTCCCGCCATGCGTGCCTGGAAGGGTCCCAGGGCGACACGTTGGTGGATGTGCTGGAGCCTGGGCGCGGAGTGACCGCTTGCCGCGGCAAGTGACTTGCCGCGGCCGTCTCCTTGTCGGGCTCGGGAGCTTGTCGCTCACCGAGCCTTGCCGGGGCGCGTGGTGCACCGCGGCAAGCTTTCTTGTGATGCCTTGGTTGGCCTTCCCGGCAAGCTCCGCTTGCCGGGGCCTTGTCTTCTTTAGCTTGAATACTTTGTTCTTGAATGTCTTCCCGGCAAGCTCCTCTTGCCGGGGTCTTGTCTTTTAAGGAGTCACGGAGGATCTTGGCGGTGCCCTGGCGAGCCTTGCCGCGGGGTGCTGCAACTGCCCGTGCACAAGTTCGGGATACTAGGGTACCCCTATTCTAGTACACCAATAGGAGCCCCCGGGCCTGGGCCACACACGGTGCCGAGCGCTGTTGGGCCAGGCCCAAAACAGGGCACGGGCACACGCGGCCTGGGTCGTGCCGTTTCCTACTCCACATCTGCCGCGCCCTCCCCAAACGGCACGCATTGAATGCGGCGTCGTGGGAGAGATCGTGGGCGAATAGCGTAACGTCCGCCTCCTCCCTCTTTATAAGCAGAGGAAACAGAGGCCGTTGCTCACTTCGCCGATTACTACTCCAGAATCTCCGCCGCTCCCCCCTTCTCTGAGAGAGCAGCGCTCCGCCCCCCATCTCCGCCGCCGCCACCAACGCCTTCAACCTCCTTCGCCACCTTGGCCATGGCTCCGAAGACATGGAAGGTCGCGAAATCGGCCGAGGCGCTGCGGCTCGAGGCACTACGAAAGGAGCGGGCCACTTTCCTCGCCGAGCTCAACGCGGAGGGGCTGAGACAGTGGTTCTACCTATTCTGGTCGACGGAGACGCGTGCGCATTCGCGCACGAGGGTACTCTCTGCCGCTGCTTCGAGACGGGCTCCATACGGGTATCCCTTCTTCCTGCTGTTCTTATATTGTGGTCTCTGTCCGCCCTTCTCGGAATTTTTCTGTGACATCATGAACACCTACGGGTTTCATCTCCTTGATTTCACCCCCAACGCCGTCTTGACCATGTCGGTTTTCGCCCATCTTTGCGAAAACTTTGTCGGAGTCCACCCAAACGTATCCCTTTTCCGCCACTACTTCATGCCCCGGGTCGAGAGAGGAGAGCCACTTTCCGGGGGGATCGCCTGGATCTCGAGGGCTGGCAAGAAGGAGGCGTATCTGGAAGGGGAGCTCCGCAGCAAGTGGGAGGAGTGGAGAGCTGAGTGGTGCTGGATCATGGAGGAGGACCCGCAGCCATTCACCGCCCTGCGCCAAGTCCCGGTGGTTTGCGGCAACGATTGGAGCAGCCTGGCCCCGGAGGATGCGAAGCTGAAGATCGCCACCACCAGAATCTTGCATCTTAGGCTTGCCGGGCTGACTGTGGGCGCCGTAGGCGCATATTTTCTCCGCCGCCGCATCGCCCCCCTGCAAGATAGGAGGAGACCCGCTTGGGAGTTTGGCGGGCCGGCAGATATCATGAGGCTGCGCCCGGGCCTCAATTTCAACTTCACCGTGCTGGAGCTGGATGCGATGCTCAAGGAGCTATTCAAGCATGACCCCCAACATCCAGAATGGTTTAGGTTGCCGGCGGGGGTCGTTCCGTTGTGCAACAATTCTTCCCTCGACCGCATCCGCGCGATGATGCCGCTGTGCGACTCGCACGGTCTTGTCCCGACGTGGAAAGAGCCGGCGGACGATGTCGTGCAGCAGTTCTTCGACGGGCTGGTGGAGGTTGCGGTCCGCGCCGACGAGCAAAGGAGCCTAACCCGCGACACCACAGACGAGGAGTTGCGACGCATCGCCACCAGGGCGGAAGAGGCAGCAGCAGCCGCTGCCGCGGGTGAGTTCGGGTTCACCGTGGAAGAGGCAAAGGCAGAGGCGGCGGCAAGCATTGCCGAGCGTGAGTGGATTGACGGTGAGGAAGCACTTGCCGCGCTGGAGGTCGAGTCGAGCGAGCCCGCCGAGGGTGAGCTTGCCGAGGGCGCGAGCGACCTGCCATCTCCAGGCCACTTGCCGCAAGCAGAGCCCACAACGCAGCCCCCAGCTCAACCAAGAAGACGCCTTCGCAGGGGCGGGGACGCAGCGGGGCGGCAAAGGGGTCAGCAGCCGACACGCCGCGCGACACGCTCCACCGCGGCAAGCGATGTTGCCGCGGGAGCGCCTCGTTCCACTGCGACAACTGGAGCGGGATCTTCCCGCGCCACCGCCACTGCGCCTGCCAAGCGGACAAGGGATCCTACTCCTCCACCTCGTCGCATCGCAGGTGGGCCGGACTTCGACCTCTCCGCACTCAGCTCCGACGAGGAGGAAGAAGAGTAAGATTTTTTTCTGCTTGACTTGTAGTTTTTCAATTTTGTAGCTTTATCTTGTATCTGACTTGCTTCGATCTGAACCTGTTCCTTTTCAGGACGCTGGCTCAAAGAGCGGCGAAGAGGGCCAAGGTACCGGTGGTTATCATTGAGGACGAGCCCGCCAAAGCAACATGGGGAGCGCCCGAGACCACCTTGCCGGACCCGGCAACCACCCGCGAAGCAGCCCCCAGCGCAGCCCCCAGCGTAAGTACATGATTCACTTTCTGCCTTTTGGGCGCACACGGGTGCTCTTTTCTTTGCTGAAATCTGATCGTTGATTTGCTTGTGTAGGAGCAGAACAGCTTCATCCGGAGGGCTCGGAAACTGCCTCCGACGTGCCTTCCGCTTCCACCACACCGCCAAGGGATGATTCCCCGGCAAGGGAGCGTTCCCCGGCAAGGGAACAATCTCCAGCAAGAGAGGAGTCTCCGGCAAGGGGCAGCACCAGCGAGCCTCCGGTGGTGGAGCCCATGGTCATGGATCCCAGTGCAGGTAATCCCTTGCTTGAAATCCCCCTCGTATTCTTCTAACCTTTCTCTTTTTTGAATCTTGACCTCTTCTCCTTCTCCGGTCGCCAGACCCACCTTCCCCAGAGCAAATGGAGACCGAAGCGGGCGGCGAGGAGAACGAGCGCGGCGACATTGACAATGCCGCCACCGTCAAAGAAGAGGCCGATGCTGATGAACCCGCCGGCGAGGAGGCCGGCAAGGCTGCTGGCGCGGGAGCTGGCGAAGGGTCTGGCGGTCGTACTGACGGCCCTGAGGCCGCAGAAGCGCCAGGCACTACACCGACCACCGATCCCTCCGCCGCCGCCGCAGCGCCAGGCTCCGAGGAGCCCCAGCCCGGCGCCTATCTAAAGGCCGACGAGGGTGTCTTCATCAAGCTCCCCTGGGCGTCGAGCTCCAGGGCGCCTGTTGAAGGAGAAGCTTTCGACGGGGAGGTGCTCGCCTCCGCTGGGCTATCACTGGTTGACGCGCCAAGCAACAGCAGCGGCGAGTCTGAGGAGGAGCGGTTACTCCGGAAGCTGGTGTCGCTATACCGCGCCCGCCAAGCCAAGGTGGAGTCCCGGGAAGCACTTGTCGCGCAGGCGGGAGCGGACATTGAGAAGCGCGTGGAGGAGCTCCGGGAGCGTAACCAGGAGGCCCTCCGAGCCATCGCAGAGGAGCGCGTGCAGCTCGTCGAGGCCCGGAAGGCATTTATCCTTGAGAAGGCAGAAGCCGAAGAAAAGCAGCGTCTTGCCGCCGAGGAGCAGTCTGCACAAGAAGGAGAGCTGACTCAGCGGAAAGTAAACCTCGACAGCCAGGAGCAGGCACTTGGCGGGGCGCTCAAGGAAGAAAAGGACGCGGCCGCAGCTGCCGAGGCCGCCAAGGAGGGATTGGAAGCAAAGGTGGCGCAGCTAGAGGCTGATCTGAAAGCGAGCGGCGAGGCGCTTGCCGCGCTCAAGCTCGAGCGCGAGAAGGACGCTCTTGCCCATGGTGAGCTGCAGGGTCAACTTGCCGAGAGGGGCAAGGAGCTGAGTGCCGCCAAGGATTCCAACACCGATCTGGAGCTGAAACTGGCCACCTTGACGGAGACGCTGGACGGCGCCAGGAAGCGGGAGGCGGATTTGAAGAAAGAGATCAAGGGCAACGAAGCGTTGCTGGCGAGGGCCGCCGAGACCCAGAACACCTTCAAGGATACTGTGGAGCTTTGGACGGAGGGCCTCGTGAACATCGCTGCTGTCATTGACGGGGAGCTGGCGCAGCTGGGGGTGGAGGACTTTGGGTACTCCTCCGATGAGAATCTCTCCCCCAGCGCCAAGCTCACCATATTCTTCTGCACCTCCTTGCATGCCTGCGCAGATCCATCTTTGTCGGGACCAGAGCTTGTCGGCGAAGCCCCCTGCTTGTCGCTGGTTTCACTTGCCGCGGTTGCTGGCTCATCGTCCGCCTCCCTCTCCGCTACTAACGCAGCACTAACCACTTGATTGGTTGCTGCTAGATACAGCAGCAACTTCTCTTGTGGCCTAGGCGCGACAAGTATTGGAGTGGAGGACAGGTACCTCTTCAAGTCCTGCAGCGCAGCCTCCGCTTCCGGAGTCCATTTCATCAGACCCGCCTTTTTCAATATTTTGAAAAACGGCAGGGCGCGCTCAGCAGACTTAGAGATAAACCTGCTGAGAGCAGCCACGCAACCGACAAGCCTTCGTACATCCTTGACGCGCTTTGGTGCTTCAATCTGCTCGATGGCTTTGATTTTGTCGGGATTGGCTTCAATTCCCCGCTGAGACACAAAGAACCCGAGAAGCTTGCCGGATGGAACTCCAAACACGCACTTCTCGGGGTTGAGCTTGAGGTTGATCTTGCGTAGATTTGCAAAGGTTTCATCTAAGTCTTGAATTAGAGTAGCCTTGTCCTTGCTCTTGACCACTATATCATCCATGTAGGCTTCCACGTTTCTGTGTATCTGTGGCTCAAAAGCGACATGGACTACCCTTGCAAACATTGAACCGGCATTCTTCAACCCGAAGGGCATCCGTACAAAGCAGTATGTGCCACATGGTGTGATGAATGCGGTTTTCTCCTCATCTTCTTCTGCCATGAAGATCTGATGGTATCCTGAGTATGCATCAAGAAATGAAAGCAAATCACATCCGGCTGTGGAGTCAACAATCTGTTCTATGCGCGGCAAGGGAAATGGGTCTTTGGGACAAGCTTTATTGACGTCAGTGAAGTCTATACAAAGCCTCCATTTCCTGTTGGCCTTGCGCACAACTACAGGATTGGCCAACCACGTGGGATGGAGCACTCCTCTGACAAGGCCTGCGGCTTCCAGCTTCTTGATTTCCTCTGCAATGAACTCTTGGCGCTCCACCGCTTGCTTCCTAGCCTTCTGCTTGACGGGCCGTCCATGAGGACAAACGGCTAGGTGGTGCTCAATCACTTTCCTGGGAACACCGGGGATATCAGACGGTTGCCACGCAAACACGTTGACATTCGCCCGCAGGAAAGCAATGAGCGCGCTTTCCTATTTTGGGTCGAGGGTGGCACTGATGGTGAAAGTACCACCTGTGCCGTCCTCCTTGGCGGACACCTTCTTGGTCTCAGGTGGAGCTGCCATCGTCTTCTTGTACTTGCCGGTGGAGCTCGATGGTGCGTCCTCGATGGTAGCGCAACACTCCGAAGAGGTGCGCTTGCCGGAGTGGGCATCAGAGCCCTTGCCGGACTTGGTCTTCTTCTTCCCCCCGGGAGCTTCAGCGGCAAGTGACTTGTGATCAGCTGCGGCTGCTACTTCCCGGTAAATCTTGTCGACGCAGATAAGGGCATCCTTCTTGTCGCCAGGGACAGAGATGACACTTATCGGGCCTGGCATCTTGAGGTTGTTGTATGCATAGTGAGAGGCCGCCATGAACTTGGCGAGTGCTGGTCGGCCAAGGATCCCATTGTAGGGTAATGGAAAGTCAGCAACGTCAAAAGTGACCCTCTTAGTTCTGAAGTTCAGCTCGCTGCCAAATGTCACCGGCAGTGTGATCTTTCCCTTCGGCTTGCTCCTTCCCGGGTTGATTCCTTGAAATGTGCCGGTCTCCTCGAGCTCGCTGTCAGGGATCTGGAGTTTCTGGAGCACCACGGAGGAGATCAGGTTCAAGCCAGCCCCGCCGTCAACTAGCATCTTTGTGACTTTGAGGTTGCGGATAGTTGGTGAAACCAACATCGGCAAGCATCCGACCGCAGTTATGCGATCAGGATGGTCCTCAATATCAAAGATGATAGGCGTGCTGGACCATTTCAGAGGCTTGCGTGACTCTACGGATGGTTCCGCTGCATTAACTTCCCGCATCCACTGCTTGAGTGTCAGGACCCCGACTCAATGCCACATCGATCTAGCATGTAACACCTCATATCACTTTGCGGCCTCACGCACGGTATTCCCACGGGTGTCGCCTTACCTTTGCCCGGGACCGTTTGCGCCTTTTGGCACACGTATATAATAGTGTCGCTAGCATCCATATGATAAGGAGCCCGGGCTGACATGGCTAGTCGTAAACCCAAAGTGGCACAGACTTACAGGGACAGGCATCCATGACCCAGCATCGAACGTGTCGGTCACCAGCGAGTGAATCCAGGCTGTAGCACTGGGCTAGCAGGACTCCGGTGAACCGGGCTGTAGCGGGCTAACAGGACTCCGGTATCCATCACGTGACATTTCCCCGAAGGGACAGACACAGGAACGAAGAAGGACACATGCCGGCCAGCCTAAGTGTTCCAGAGCAGTAGCAAGCTACCATGGCTCGGTGGAAACACTAGGAGACATTTCCCGGTAAGGGAGGCTACTAAAGATAAACAACTAGATAGTCAGATCCCACACATACCAAGCATTTCAATAACATACACACAATATGCTCGATATGTGCAAACACAACATGGCATCACAACATGACTCTACGACTCAAGTATTTATTCAATAGGCTCCGAGGAGCGAGATATTACAAACAGGGGTCTCACGACCCGACATTCAGAGCATACAAATCAAAGCACAAGCGGAAGCTATCATGTCTGAGTATAGACATCTATAAATGAAAAAGGCTTGAAAGCCTGACTATCTACCAGATCCTGCCGAGGGCACAAGATCGTAGATGAGGTAACAAGCTAAACGTCAAAGTCCACGCGGAACTACTAGCGAGACCGAAGTCTCTCTGCAAAAACATAAAATAGGCAAACGTGAGTACAAATGTACCCAGCAAGACTTACATCAGAACTAACTACATATGCATCATTATCAACAAGGGGATGGTGGGGGTTAATTGCAGCAAGCCAGCTTTGACTCGGTGGCTAACCTGAACTACGACTGCAATGTAACTCTTTTGAGGTGGCGCACACGAGTCCACATATTCACCATATCAATACACCACTATGGATCCGCTCCCGTCTCCCTGCGAGAACGCCATCCATAGCACTCATGCTTATCTTGCGCATTTTAAAGTATCCACTTTCACTTGTCTATGAACTGATATAAGCAACCCAGAAGTCCTTTTCTGCGGACACGGCTATTCGAATAAATCATATTAACCCTGCAGGGGTGTACTTCATCACACACGCTCTCACCACTTACCGCCATTTACACGACATGTACTCGGCAACCTTCAAGTGGAAGCCCAACGTGGGTGTCGGCCACGGCCTGCCTAAACACTCAAGTCTCTAGTCCAGGAGATCCAGCCAGAGTTTCGCTCACAGCCCCAAACGATGTGAACAGGGTTCCCGAGACACCAAACGGGCGCCCGGTACACCGTGCCACGTGCCTACCGCATCACATCCCACCCCTTCGGTCAGCGCTGCGCACGGCCTCCAGCATACTACAAACACCAGAAACTACTTGCAACTCCTGGACAGAGGACAAGGGTGATTAAGAAGCCGAGAGGGTCCATTGGTTTCGGGCCCAATGCGTGGTAGTAGCTGAATCATGGATCACAAACACAAAACTCAGTTCTTGAGGACGGCTGCAATGAGACAACCCACCATGTACTCCTACATGGCCTCTCACTGCTACCTTTACCAAATCGTGTTCACACGCTTAGCTCACACACTGTAGGACATGTTCACACACCTCTGATTCATCCCGGATGAATCAGACCTGACACAACTCTAAGCAATAGCAGGCATGACAAACAAACATGAATGAGTAGGCACAACAGGGCTCAAACAACTCCTACTCATGCTAGTGGGTTTCATCTATTTACTGTGGAATGACAGGTCATGCAAAGGATAAAGGGGTTCAGCCACCGCAGCAAGTAACAGTTGAATCGTTGTTGTCCTAATGCAGTAAAAGAGAGTAGGGCGAGAGAGTAGGATTGTATCGGAATGAACAAGGGGGTTTTGCTTGCCTGGCACTTCTGAAGATAACATTGAGTCTTCATCAGTGTCAACGATCACAACGTCGGAACATCGTCTACCGGGAGGGAACAGATACCGGCAACAAAGAAGAAATACAATCAATGCAATGCACAATATGATGCATGCTCATGACATGGCAATATGAATGTGTTTTGAGCTAATGCAACTAGCAACAGATTAAATGAGGTTGGTTTGAATACAAGATTCAAATTCAAACTCCACATGTGGTTATTTAAATGCCATTTAACTGATTTGTGCTAAACAGCATCTATAAGTTGTTCTAACATGCATGAAAATGGTACAGATGGATTCATTGAATTTTTCTGATAATTTTTCATATATAAATTATTTCATTTGGAGTTACGGTTGAATTTCTATGAATTTTTGAAGTTTATACAATTTTCTGGAGTTTCCTGAATTAAATTAAATCCAGAAAATGATTTATGGCGTCAGCACCACGTCATTGTGACGTCAGCAGAGTCAACTGGGCGCCCCAGGTCAAACCTGACCAGTGGGGTCCACTGGTCAGTGACACAACTAATTAACCAAGTTAATTAGCTTTAAGTTAATTCTAACTAACTGTTTGTGGGGCCGGGGCCCACTGGTCAGCGACTAATCAGCTAACTAACCTAGGTTAATTAGTGTTAAACTAATACTAACTAAAATGTCAGGGGGTGGCCCACACGTCAGTGACACACGGGGAAGGTCAAACCTGGGTCAACTCGCCGGAGTTGACCCGCGGCTCGTCACCGGCGGAGCCAGAGACGGCGGAGGGGGTCGGAATTCCTCCTCCGGCGACCAAATGGCCGGCGGAGGGCATCTACGTGACGCTGAAGATCCCGCGCGTCGAGTGGTGCAGTCAGTTATGCCTGGGGCGATCTATATCGACGGTGGCGAGCTCAAAGGCGGCGGCCGGAGTTCGGGTCTCAGCGGTTCCGGCGTTGCGTTGCACGACAAGAGCAATTGGAGGGGGTTTTGGTCTTCTGGCATTGTGCTGAGCACGTCGGTGCATTCGGTGGTAGCTCTAGGTGACAGTGGCCACGGTGGCGACATGGCCGGCGGAGCCGAGCTCGCGGCTCTGGTGGAATCGAGGCTACAGGGCGCAATCGAGGCGGGGAAGAGAGAGGGGAGGCGTAGGAGCTCACAGCGGTGCCGTAGGGATGGTTAGCCGGCTCGGGGACGTCCTGCGTGCGGCGGATCGACGACGATGGTGGCCGGAGCCCGAGGTGGAAGACGACGGCGATGGCGACGTTGCTGGCCTCCCGGGGTCGCGTGCGTCGTGTGTGTAACTCCACGGGGTCGGGACGGAGCTCAGGGATGCGGAGAGGGAGCGAGGGGGTGGCTGTGGCCATGGGGGAGCTCGTCGGTGACGATGGCTGCGTTCGGGCGAGTGAGAGAGAGGAAGCAGAGGAGAGAAACGAGGGAGAGGGAGAGAGCGAGGGGGTCCAGGGGGTCGGGGCGGCGCCGAGGAGATGACGCGCGGCGTCGCGGTGGCCAGGCGACGCAGGCAGGCAGCCTGGTGGCGTGGCGAGCTCGGGCGCGTGCGCCGTGTCCTTCTGGCGAGGGAGGAAGACGACAGGGGGGGAAGCGGCGATGGGTTGGGCCGTGCTGGGCCGGTTGGGCTGAGAGGTGAGCGCCAGGTAGGGTTTCTCTCTCTCTCTTTTATTTCTATTTAATTCTGTTTTCTATTTTCTGTAGTTTGTTTTGATTTAGTTTTAGACACTAAATCATTTTTATTGCTTCTGATAATTATGGTAGGGACTAGTAGGATTATTCCAAAGCCCTTCATCAAAGATCAGAATTATTGGACATATATTAATTAATTAAGAAATATATATCCAATGCAAATAGTTATTTATTTAATTCAAAGGCCCAAAATAATTAACTCTGAGATACCAAAAATATTGTTTTGAGTTTTACCTCTTTGCAATATTTTCAGAGACTAAGAGGAACATTTTCTTGGACTTCTTTGAGAAGATTTTAATGTTGATCATTTTTAGAAGGTTTCTGAGGCTTTGAAAATCCCTCAATTCAAATTTAAAGAAATTTAGACATGATGCATGGATGCAATGCCACTAGTTACAAGCAAGCTCTAGGGCTGTGACAACTCACCCCCACTAAACAAAAATCTCGTCCCGAGATTAAAGCATAGGGTAAGGTGAAGGGGGAACGCAAACTAGCACAATCTTCACGATCCAGTTGCACTTCAAATGAACGTTGATTCGTTCACCATCATTATCTTGATGTTTTGTTCCGAGAACTCCAACCAACATGACAACGAGAGGAGAAGGGAACTCTAGAAGGATCAATCTTCTCGAAGGTCGAACAACTCAGGATTAACTCATGGGATGAGACATAGCAACATCTCTCGAGCTGAGAGACGAAGCACACATCCATAGGAATGGAGTGAAGCAGATGACGAAGGTTCACTAGGTAGACAACAATTTCACGCTTAAGAAGGTGGTAAACGATTGTCAACGTAGCGAGGAGTTGAGTTGCCATGATATCACAACGAGACACCTTCGGGACCGTGACTCGTAGATATCTCCCCTTAAGTGGCAAAAAGAATTACCTTTGATTCAGAGATCATTGAAACTTTTTTAACCCAGCCTAAGGCAATTCACAACGATCGTTTGGAGGGGGTCGGTAGAATGGCATACTCGGACTTGGATGATGTGGATTACCTTTTTGAAGACAACGTAATGGATGAATTTGCTTACCACTGGAAATGGAAGGGACCCATGGTAGAATGGCACATTGGTGGTGCAAGCTGGGAACAAAATGCAAATGCTGGGAATGATTCTGGTAACTGGGGAAGAACCCAACAATAGAGAGTGAATTCACTGTTTGAAAGGTCATAGCATTGCCGAGGAAACTGAGAGGAATCCCAGTTAGTGCCGATGATAACACGTAGCGCTTGTGCATGCTCTCAAGAACTTGAGAATTTCCACAATCATCAAGGTTTTATCAACATCCGTGTCAAGGGTGCTGACAACACAACATACTACCATGATGAATAGCGATGGACGATGCAGATGCAAAGGAGGATAACACTTTCTCAGATTTCACCTTGGCGAGGCCAAGGAACCAAAATCTGCATGATCGACCAAGAGACATTTAGCACTCGGCTTCTAATGTTCTCCTTGATGTGCTAGTGTAACCCATTCATAGATATGGTTTTGATATCTAGATCATCAAGTAAAAAGGTCGGACTTCGGGAACACAAAAATCATAAGGCACAACTAGGGAGTAAATCCTACGAAGTCCTTATGGGAAGGTGACCAACTTCCTCAATCAAGATACTATAATAATGGGTCTTCCGGCTGGGTGTGTTGGCCACGACATCCACTTTACCGGTTTCCGAGGGACCGATATTATAGTTCTTGGGAAAACGTTCCAAACCATCATATCTGCCTGAGATTCAGATCTGGTTGGTGTCAGGATATTCCAGACTCATCGAGTCTAGGAAGATAAATGAAAGTTTGCAACACAATTCGACGAGATAACGTTGCGAGATTCTCGGGAAATGAACTACGATAGCAAACTCCAAAACATGAGCTGATTCTGCTACACACGTATGAACACGATGTCCTAGACAAGCATGACCACGTGGTAGTCTTACAATAAAACACTACCGAGTTCAGGTTGGGAACCATCAACGAGGGTATCAAAGTCCTTACATAAGTCCGGATTAGCTCTTATGAAGGAACTCCTTCTCCTTGAACAAATCAATCAGTGGCTTGGTGTGCTAGGGATACATATAGATTGAAGGTTGCAAGTCTTCAAACCACAGAATTCTTCGCACGTGTGCATGACTGATTTGGAATGATTCCAAAGAAAGCAACATTGACTTTCTCGAATCCATGGCGGCAACTTGCATTAGATGCACATGAATTAAAGGAAGTCACTACCTTCATCCAAACATATGATTCATGAATGAAACACGAAGAAATGCTTACACAAGTTTCCAACACTAGGTTAATGTTCAGCAAAATTATGGAGAAGACAAGGATGTTGTCGATGGGCTCAACAACAATTCATCCAGCTTCCCATGGAGATGGAATTCCATAACTATGTGAACAAGGTGATAGTATTGGTCAGACCCAAAGATGTAAGGGTGTATGCTCGAGGGATCAACCACGAGTAAGACAACATTACGAGCATCGTTGGTACTGATTTGATTTGACGATAGCCCACACTCAAATCAAAGGATTGATAAGACAATAGGTCCAGCAACTGATCACAGGGACCAATCGATGAAGATATCATCTTTCTTCAACACACACTACACAAGAATATCCCTTCGGAACGAACTAAGTCAGGCAAGCTTTTATCTTCCAATTCTCCAAGTTGTTGTCTATCTTAACCAACTAGCTCAGGGATATCCAACACAGATTCTTGGAGAAAGGGTGGTTCACAAGAAACCAACTTGATCACGAGCTCAACATAATAGTCAGGGGACAACCTGGTAATACTTCCGAGAAGATATTCGGAAAATCACGAACCACCGATATGTTACTAAGCTCGAGAACAATCTTGCTTTTTGAGGCAAGATGATGTGATCAATAGAGCGAAGATTTGAAATAATCCTAACTCATCAATCGAAATGTGCACCAGGAAGATGGACAAGGTAGCACGATCAATCTTAGAATGATGATTCAAGAACCAACACGTTAAGAATGAGGTTATTGTCCATTTAACTACCAAGCAACAGAGTTGCTAGCAGTATTGATTTCACACGCCATGATTCATTTGTCGGTATTCCGGTTACAATAACACAGGAACCGAGGAATGAACAATGATGGCAAGAAGTATCACTGTACCAAGAGTTCATAGGATGGTGTGCAATTCCTATAACAATCTCGATATAAAACATGTAATACTCCAAGGTAGAGCAGAACAAAAGCTGGATTAGCAATTTGATCTGCGGAGCACAACTTCTTTGACCCAATCCTGGATATGGAAGAGGTACTGGAGTTTGTTTCTCCTAGTCATTCCGCAATAGAATGGCTTGACGGACCACAAGAGTAATAGGCATCGATAAACGAACGCACGCATACTCTTGGCTATCAATTGATAGACGAAGGTCAATAGACAACTAAAGAGGGACAACTCAAAGGAACATATAATTTCCTGAGTTGTGGATGCATGGTTTAGCATGTCGAACGAAGTTCAACATATTTCTTCCGGACAATCCATGCGGAAAGGTAGAACTGGCAGAGTCACAACATAGAATCGAGAACTCATCAAGAGCTCTGGTTGTGATCTTTTGGTTCAAAGAACTTCTGCCATAAACGGTTCATAGTATTTGGAAGAAGGAAATACCACGGAACTCGAGGACTATCGCAAAGGTTACTAATATCCTAAAGGAACTAGCAACACTATCAACATGATGTAAGTAGGGTGAATCTCGGGTTTAAGAACCCAGGAATAGAATACCTACTCCTAAGTAGCATCACGGGATGCTTTCGAGAATAAAGGCCAGAATCATCACACTGGGATCACAAAACATGGCTAGACTACTAGATGATCCCCTAAAACACCTAGGGTCATAATAATAACTCCAACATAAATGTCAAGGCAATAGAATACCTCAACTCAACAATTAGTGTGATTGAGCTGGCATAAAGGAACATCGAAACCAGAGGGAAAGGATTTTGCAAATGCATTGGACTGTTTAAAAACCTGGGATGACTCGGACAGCATAACGGCTGTAAATGCTCAGAAAAGATTTGAGACATTCACAAAAATGGTGGCATAACCACTCGGAAGCACAATATCAAGGTTTCGAGATCAACAATTAACATACAGAGGTAGAAACTGAACTGAGGCTTAATTCCAACAATTCTTTAAGTCTACGGATTAGTAACACGTGATCCTGATAGAAAGAGGAGATAGCCTAGTTCCTTAACCCCGCAGGAAAGATAAGATGACTCAGATCAGAAGGCATAAGGTATAAGGAGTAAAAAGAGCCTTACATTCCATCCCACAATCAATTCCCTTATATAACTAAAGAATTTCTAGACTCAACTTCGACCAGTTTGGCTTGGTAATCCTACAGGCAGTCAAGCTCTGATACCAACGCTGTCAGGACCCCAACTCAATGCCACATCGATCTAGCATGTAACACCTCATATCACTTTGCGGCCTCACGCACGGTATTCCCACGGGTGTCGCCTTACCTTTGCCCGGGACCATTTGCGCCTTTTGGCACACGTATATGATAGTGTCGCTAGCATCCATATGATAAGGAGCCCGGGCTGACATGGCTAGTCGTAAACCCAAAGTGGCACAGACTTACAGGGACAGGCATCCATGACCCAGCATCGAACGTGTCGGTCATCAGCGAGTGAATCCAGGCTGTAGCACTGGGCTAGCAGGACTCCAGTGAACCGGGCTGTAGCGGGCTAACAGGACTCCGGTATCCATCGCGTGACATTTCCCCGAAGGGACAGACACAGGAACAAAGAAGGACACATGCCGGCCAGCCTAAGTGTTCCGGAGCAGTAGCAAGCTACCATGGCTCGGTGGAAACACTAGGAGACATTTCCCGGTAAGAGAGGCTACTAAAGATAAACAACTAGATAGTCAGATCCCACACATACCAAGCATTTCAATAACATACACACAATATGCTTGATATGTGCAAACACAACATGGCATCACAACATGACTCTACGACTCAAGTATTTATTCAATAGGCTCCGAGGAGCGAGATATTACAAACAGGGGTCTCACGACCCAACATTCAGAGCATACAAATCAAAGCGCAAGCGGAAGCTATCATGTCTGAGTACAGACATCTATAAATGAAAAAGGCTTGAAAGCCTGACTATCTACCAGATCCTGCCGAGGGCACAAGATCGTAGCTGAGGTAACAAGCTAAACGTCGAAGTCCACGCGGAACTACTAGCGAGACCAAAGTCTCTCTGCAAAAACATAAAATAGGCAAACGTGAGTACAAATGTACCCAGCAAGACTTACATCAGAACTAACTACATATGCATCATTATCAACAAGGGGATGGTGGGGGTTAACTGCAGCAAGCCAGCTTTGACTCGGTGGCTAACCTGAACTACGACTGCAATGTAACTCTTTTGAGGTGGCACACACGAGTCCACATATTCACCATATCAATACACCACTATGGATCCGCTCCCGTCTCCCTGCGAGAACGCCATCCATAGCACTCATGCTTATCTTGCGCATTTTAAAGTATCCACTTTCACTTGTCTATGAACTGATATAAGCAACCCAGAAGTCCTTTTCCGCGGACACGGCTATTCGAATAAATCATATTAACCCTGCAGGGGTGTACTTCATCACACACGCTCCCACCACTTACCGCCGTTTACACGACATGTACTCGGCAACCTTCAAGCGGAAGCCCAACGTGGGTGTCGGCCACGGCCTGCCTAAACACTCAAGTCTCTAGTCCAGGAGATCCAGCCGGAGTTTCGCTCACAGCCCCAAACGATGTGAACAGGGTTCCCGAGACACCAAACGGGCGCCCGGTACACCGTGCCACGTGCCTACCGCATCACAGCCCACCCCTCCGGTCAGCGCTGCGCACGGCCTCCAGCATACTACAAACACCAGAAACTACTTGCAACTCCTGGACAGAGGACAAGGGTGATTAAGAAGCCGAGAGGGTCCATTGGTTTCGGGCCCAATGCGTGGTAGTAGCTGAATCATGGATCACAAACACAGAACTCAGTTCCTGAGGACGGCTGCAATGAGACAACCCACCATGTACTCCTACATGGCCTCTCACTGCTACCTTTACCAAATCGTGTTCACACGCTTAGCTCACACACTGTAGGACATGTTCACACACCTCTGATTCATCCCGGATGAATCAGACCTGACACAACTCTAAGCAATAGCAGGCATGACAAACAAACATGAATGAGTAGGCACAACAAGGCTCAAACAACTCCTACTCATGCTAGTGGGTTTCATCTATTTACTGTGGAATGACAGGTCATGCAAAGGATAAAGGGGTTCAGCTACCGCAGCAAGTAACAGTTGAATCGTTGTTGTCCTAGTGCAGTAAAAGAGAGCAGGGCGAGAGAGTAGGATTGTATCGGAATGAACAAGGGGGTTTTGCTTGCCTGGCACTTCTGAAGATAACATTGAGTCTTCATCAGTGTCAACGATCACAACGTCGGAACATCGTCTACCGGGAGGGAACAGATACCGGCAACAAAGAAGAAATACAATCAATGCAATGCACAATATGATGCATGCTCATGACATGGCAATATGAATGTGTTTTGAGCTAATGCAACTAGCAACAGATTAAATGAGGTTGGTTTGAATACAAGATTCAAATTCAAACTCCACATGTGGTTATTTAAATGCCATTTAACTGATTTGTGCTAAACAACAGCTATAAGTTGTTCTAACATGCATGAAAATGGTACAGATGGATTCCTTGAATTTTTCTGATAATTTTTCATATATAAATTATTTCATTTGGAGTTACGATTGAATTTCTATGAATTTTTGAAGTTTATACAATTTTCTGGAATTTCCTGAATTAAATTAAATCCAGAAAATGATTTATGGCGTCAGCACCACGTCATTGTGACGTCAGCAGAGTCAACTGGGCGCCCCAGGTCAAACCTGACCAGTGGGGTCCACTGGTCAGTGACACAACTAATTAACCAAGTTAATTAGCCTTAAGTTAATTCTAACTAACTGTTTGTGGGGCCGGGGCCCACTGGTCAGCGACTAATCATCTAACTAACCTAGGTTAATTAGTGTTAAACTAATACTAACTAAAATGTCAGGGGGTGGCCCACACGTCAGTGACACACGGGGAAGGTCAAACCTGGGTCAACTCGCCGGAGTTGACCCGCGGCTCGTCGCCGGCGGATCCAGAGACGGCGGAGGGGGTCGGAATTCCTCCTCCGGCGACCAAATGGCCAGCGGAGGGCATCTACGTGACGCTGAAGATCCCGCGCGTCGAGTGGTGCAGTCAGTTATGCCGGGGGCGATCTATATCGACGGCGGCGAGCTCAAAGGCGGCGGCCGGAGTTCGGGTCTCAGCGGTTCCGGCGTTGCGTTGCACGACAGGAGCAATTGGAGGGGGTTTTGGTCTTCTGGCATTGTGCTGAGCACGTCGGTGCGTTCGGTGGTAGCTCTAGGTGACGATGGCCACGGCGGCGACATGGCCGGCGGAGCCGAGCTCGCGGCTCCGGTGGAATCGAGGCTACAGGGTGCAATCGAGGCGGGGAAGAGAGAGGTAAGGCGTAGGAGCTCACAGCGGTGCCGTAGGGATGGTTAGCCGGCTCGGGGACGTCCTGCGTGCGGCGGATCGACGATGATGGTGGCCGGAGCCCGAGGTGGAAGACGACGGCGATGGCGACGTTGCTGGCCTCCCGGGGTCGCGTGCGTCGTGTGTGTAACTCCACGGGGTCGGGACGGAGCTCAGGGATGCGGAGAGGGAGCGAGGGGGTGGCTGTGGCCGTGGGGGAGCTCGTCGGCGGCGACGGCTGCGTTCGGGCGAGTGAGAGAGAGGAAGCAGAGGAGAGAAACGAGGGAGAGGGAGAGAGCGAGGGGGTCCAGGGGGTTGGGGCGGCGCCGAGGAGATGACGTGCGGCGTCGCGGTGGCCAGGCGACACAGGCAGGCAGCCTGGTGGCGTGGCGAGCTCGGGTGCGTGCGCCGTGTCCTTCTGGCGAGGGAGGAAGACGACAGGGGGGGTAAGCGGCGATGGGTTGGGCCGTGCTGGGCCGGTTGGGCTGAGAGGTGAGCGCCAGGTAGGGTTTCTCTCTCTCTCTCTCTCTTTTATTTCTATTTAATTCTGTTTTCTATTTTCTGTAGTTTGTTTTGATTTAGTTTTAGACACTAAATCATTTTTATTGCTTCTAATAATTATGGTAGGGACTAGTAGGATTATTCCAAAGCCCTTCATCAAAGATCAGAATTATTGGACATATATTAATTAATTAAGAAATATATACCCAATGCAAATAGTTATTTATTTAATTCAAAGGCCCAAAATAATTAACTCTGAGATACCAAAAATATTGTTTTGAGTTTTACCTCTTTGCAATATTTTCAGAGACTAAGAGGAACATTTTCTTGGACTTCTTTGAGAAGATTTTAATGTTGATCATTTTTAGAAGGTTTCTGAGGCTTTGAAAATCCCTCAATTGAAATTTAAAGAAATTTAGACATGATGCATGGATGCAATGCCACTAGTTACAAGCAAGCTCTAGGGCTGTGACATTGAGCTGGCGGTGCGAAGTATGCAGGGAAGCACCACCGTCAACATAGAGGACCTCTGTGGCTTTCTGAAAATCCTGCTCATCGGCCTCATCATCATCCACATCTTCGTCGTCATCGTCGTCTTCGTCCTTGTCGCGGCCGCGGGGAGGTCTGTCTCCTTGCCGCTGCTTGGCCTTGCCGCGGCGTCCCCCCCGGCCGGGGCGTTTCTTGCTGGCTCCTCCAGCACCTTCCTGGGCCTTCTCTTTGTCGCGCCGCTCGTACTCAGCTCTCTGCTGTTCAACAAGCTGCTCAACCTTCTTGCATCTTGGAGGTCATGACCCTTGGTGCGGTGGATCTTGCAATATTGCTTGCCGGAGCTGTCCTGCTTGTCGGCGGCTGCCACAGCCTGGGCCTCCTTGCCGGAGCCACCAGTCTTAGCTTCCTTGGCGCCACCTCCGTTGCCGGACTGCTCAACAACTAGCACCTCTTTGCCCTTCTTCTTTCTGTTGTTCCGCCGCCGGCCTTTCCTTGCCGGGGCGGCATCCTCACTGTCAGACCCTCCTGCTCCTGTATTCTCTCCGGGGAGCCTCCTCCCCTCTTCAGCACGTGCGCACTTGTCGGCCAGGGCATAAAGCTCGCTGACGTCCCTGTCTTGCACATCGCCATCTCCTCCGTCATCCTGCGGTTTCGCACGTTCTGATGGAACGCGCTGATGACCGCGGCAGGGTGGACGTCTGGGATGTTGTGCTGTACACGGCTGAATCTCTGAATGTACTTGCAGAGGGACTCTCCTTCCTTCTGGGCGAGCAGATGAAGGTCGCTCTCTTGGCCATGTGGCTTGTGGCCGCCGGTAAAGGCGCCAACAAACTGATGGCATAGATCTGCCCAAGAGGAGATGGAGTTGTCCGGCAAGTGCATGAGCCAGGATCTGATGTTAGGCTTGAGCACCAGCGGGAAATAGTTGGCAAGGATCTTGTCGTCTCGTCCCCCAGCAGCCTGCACCGCAATGGTGTAGATGCTGAGGAACTCCGACGGATGCGACTTGCCGTCGTACTTCTCCGGTACGTCGGGTTTGAAGTTTTTCTTGCTGGGCCACTGGACTTGCCGCAGCTCACGGGTGAACGCAGGGCAACCTACCACGTATGGCAAGTCGCCTGGTTCCCCTGGCGCATGCATGTCGACAGAGGGCCCAGCGCGCTGGTCAGATTGACGTCGCGCTTCTCTTCGGCGCTGGATGCGGGTACGAGCGTCCTCTTGTTGCCGTTCGTGGAGAACTTGGCGCTGATCACGGCGAGCCCATGGATCCGATGACGCAGTGGGGTCGTTGTCGAGGTGGACCCGACGAGTCGGCGATCTTGGCCTTCGTGGTGGAGAGTGCATGGAAGTTGCACCCCCATCGGTCTTGTCGCCATCGGCTCGCGTCCAGCCATCTTGCCGCGGCAGCGAGGCGCTCGGTTGCCGCGCAGTGTCGCCGTTGGTGAAGCCGATGAGGCTCTGGATAGTGGCCCTCCATTCGTCGGTCTTGTCCACCGTCGGAGGGTAATCTAGAAGTAGTTGAGCTCGCGCCAAGGCTTTCGCTGGAGTGGTAGGCGGTAGAGGCGAACGGTGCGAGGAGCGGGACATGCTCGGGCTCCTAACTATGTTAGAAGGAGCAGTATCCCGTCCAGGCGACCGTACCTCGCTCGGGCCAGCATGTTGGCGAGCATGCTGGTCTTGGACGCCATGAGAACCACCAGCTTGATCTTGGCCCAGCAGACGTATGGCGCTGCGAACGCCATGACGCTGTTGGTCCCGCGCTTCCTGTGATGGGCGCGGTGCGCGAACGGACGCCGAGGTCTGCGCGGCCTTGTCCTTGGACTTGGCAGCGCTGTGAGCACCCTCGTCGATGCCCGTTCTTCCGCCGACGTCCACTCCACCGCCCGTTTGCTCCGGTGGCGGTGGAAACGACGCGGACGGAACAGCTGCCTCCGAAGCCTTCTTCTTCGGCGGCATGTCGATGAAGTTGATGAAGATTTAGCTCGCGTGCACACCGGATCAGGTTCACACAATCTCGACGCCCCCTACCTGGCGCGCCAAAGATGTCGGGGAAACTGATCCACGAACACCTATGGACCGGCGGACCGAGCCCCTTTCGGTTAGGCGGGGGGCGGAGGTCGCACGAAGAGCGGATCGAGGCAATGCACACGAGCAGTTCACCCAGCTTCGGAGCTCTCCGGAGAGATAACACTCCTACTGCTGCTTGTCTGTGTATATTCTGTTCTTGCTCAGGAGTGATCAGCGCTACCCAACCGAGCGTGAGAGTGTTGCTAGCTTCGAATGAGTCGAACCCCCTCTACGTTGCGCATGGGCCTCCTTTTATACGCTAAAGGGGTCACCGGCAGGTGGCAACATAGACAGAAAGGGTAAAAAAGGGAAAAGAATGCGGTAGGTACAGCTACCTCTACTGTAGATATAGTGTATCATACCTAACCCTGACGGCAGGGGACAAGAGCATTAAATGCCCGTCTGCGTCGTCCAAACAGTGCAAGAAGAGACCGTCAGGGGCGCCACCGATCGCCACGATGGCCTTCTTGTCAGCGCCGCTTGCCACCGCGCACCACTGGCTGCACAGCCTCCCGCCACGCGTGCCTGGAAGGGTCCCAGGGCGACACGTTGGTGGATGTGCTAGAGCCTGGGCGCGGAGTGACCGCTTGCCGCGGCAAGTGACTTGCCGCGGCCGTGTCCTTGTCGGGCTCAGGAGCTTGTCGCTCACCGAGCCTTGCCGGGGCGCGTGGTGCGCCGCGGCAAGCTTTCTTGTGATGCCTTGGTTGGCCTTCCCGGCAAGCTCCTCTTGCCGGGGCCTTGTCTTCTTTAGCTTGAATACTTTGTTCTTGAATGTCTTCCCGGCAAGCTCCTCTTGCCGGGGTCTTGTATTTTAAGGAGTCACGGAGGATCTTGGCGGTGCCCCGGTGAGCCTTGCCGCGGGGTGCTGCAACTGCCCGTGCACAAGTTCGGGATACTAGGGTACCCCTATTCTAGTACACCGACAATTGGGTGCAATTTGTTGATTGTTTGTGCAGGTATTCGGTGACTTGTGCGTTGTATCCTATTGGATTGATACCTTGGTTCTCAAACTGAGGGAAATACTTACGCTACTTTGCTGCATCACCATTTCCTCTTCAAGGGAAAAACCAACACAAGCTCAAGAGGTAGCAAGAAGGATTTCTGGCGCCGTTGCCGGGGAGATCTACGTCAAGTCAAGACATACCAAGTATCCATCATAAAATCTTCTCCCTTGTATTACATTATTCGCCATTCGCCTCTCGTTTTCCTCTCCCCCACTTCTAAAACGATTTTCAAAAACCTTTGCCTTTTCTTCGCTCGTCTTTTTTTCTTGCTTCTTGTGTGCTTGTGTGTTTTATTGCTTGCTTTGTCACGATGGCTCAAGATAATACCAAATTGTATGACATTTCTGTCCAATGGACAAGACGGCGAGGACACCGAGTACGAAGTACAAGAAGAAGTGCTACCGAAGAAGGTCCAGCGAGCGGACGTCCACCCTTGACCAGACGTCTGGCACCTGATGCTCTAGCCAGCGGACGTCCGACCAGGACCGGACGTCCGGCGACTAAAGGCCCAACCGACACAAGTCCCAACCTACGAAAGCTATAGCGAGCGGACGCCTACCCAGAACCGGACATCTGGCCCCCACCGGAAGACTGACAGTTCCAGACCCGAAGCGTTTCAACAGAAATCCGATGCCTCCGGACGACTGGCCATCTCCGGATGCCCGGTACCACTGTTACAGAATGAAATTAGCGGAAGTCCGAGCCCTACCGGACATCCGGACCCCCGCGAGTGACCGGGCGACCGGTAGAGACCGGACGTCCGCTGCCTGGGTGTGCGCAGCTTCAGGCCCCAGGGACATGTACCCTTTCATTCCACCCCCTTTTGCACTTAGACTATTAATAGACGTCCTCCTCCTCCTCCTAGTTAGGGTCAGCAAAGGATTAGCTCTTATTTTTGTGAGAGCTTTGCTCATCCACTTGGTTACTTCTCCATTGGAGCTCACGACCTCTTCGGAGAAGATCGCCCAAGCGGATCCAGAACCCCATCACGAGAAGACCCTTCAAGACCTCCTCACGGAGAAGACCTTTTGTATTGTCCCTTGTTGACTTTGAATTGTGTATCACTCTTTGTGTTTCGAGGATCTAGCATATGTGTGACCAAATCTTGTTGGTTTGTGTGATTCTCTCGTGTTTCCCCTCGTGATTTCTCCTCGGGTTCTTCGTGTTTTTCGTAGGATTGTCTCCAATCGTGAAAGATCGGGCATCTAGGCTTCCACCCTAAATCATCTTGGCATCATGAGCCACATTGGTCACGTATTTGGAGCCCCTACCCCTTGTTTTCTAGCTTTTTGTTGTGTTCTTCCCCAATTTCGAAAATCCCCACCAAAAATAGCCCTAATTTTTTTGTGATTTGTTGGTGTGATGGAGTTTTGTTGGATATGATCCATGGATTTGCTTTGCCATGAGTGGATGTAGTTTTCCCCCATCATCTCCACCATTTCCATCCACAAAATCGCTCAGATTTGACCAATTTCCCCACTTCCACCACGAACCCTAGGTGTTCATCCCGTGCCCGAAATCGCCCAGGCACCGGACGTCTGCTAGCGACCGGACATCCGATGATCGGACGACCGCTCCCTAACCGGATGTCCGCTGATCCCTGACGAAACTAAAAAAATTTAGTTCGGCCACCACCACCTCTCCACCTTCCACCACCGCATATGCACTCCGATTACACCAACGCTTTCCGCACGCACCATCATCGCTTACCTGCTATCAACTCTAACAATTTTGCAATGTTTTGGTCTTTGAAAATTTGAGTTGTGGTTTCCGTGTCCTTTTGTGTTTCAGCTATATAGGTACAATGCGACATCAACATCACCACCGCTCGTCCTCGCCAAGGACTCATCATCGCCAACAACCATCCTTTCTTACAAACGACTACCTTGACGACATCTTTGTCTACTCCTTGCCATTGCATTGATAACCACCATAGCCCAATTTTGTGTTGCTTACCCATCGAGACTAGCCTTTGAGTATTGCCGACAACGTGACTTGTGCACATTAGTGATCATACTTCCCATAGCATACATACCATATCATCGTGGTGCATATCTTGGTATCATCTCTTGTGTCACAAAGTTGTCATCACATACACAATTGCTATCTTGGTTCGTGAAGTTTTGCATGAGAAAAGAGCTCAAAAATGAAAGAGACAAACAATCTTTTAAGAAAGAGGGAAATATAAGCAAAGAGCTTATAAGCAAGAACCATAGCATCATACTACATTAAGATTGTCATACTCGATCATCTTGGATCATATCACCGGAATACCAT
Organism: Triticum aestivum; assembly: GCF_018294505.1. Classification (NCBI taxonomy): domain Eukaryota; kingdom Viridiplantae; phylum Streptophyta; class Magnoliopsida; order Poales; family Poaceae; genus Triticum; species Triticum aestivum. The sequence continues at coordinate 417,304,280 of NC_057810.1, forward strand.
ACATATAGTATACTTGGATAGAAGTCATTGCATTTTTGCCTAGTAGGTTGTGCACAAGTTTCATATCCGCCTTTTGTGCAATCGTGCTAGCGTCTCTCTAGTGTTGTGCAACAAAAGCATTTTCGTGGATCCCACATTTTGGCTCATTCCTTGGTTGCACGACCCCACTTATCTATTTGCGTGTGTGTGTCCGTGTACCATATCTTGCTATTGGTCTACTTGTTGCATTTGCAAATTTGTGAATCTTTTCCAACATTATTGAGGCTCACTAAAAATTGCATCAAATTTTGTGCCACCATCCTAACCGAGCTCCACCATAAGCTTTTACTTGTGTAGGTGTGAGAACCTACAAGAATTGGTACCAATTGTGCTATTTCCTTGTTCCACATTTGAGTGATCATTCATCCATCTTCAACATCGGTCAAGGTACATTTGGTATAAGTTCTTCTCTTTCTCCCACTCACATATTTGTTGGGAATGATGGATAGGCCAACTTCTTCTACCAGCCCACTCTTCATCAAGCAAGATGACGCCATTTCATCCTATGTCACTAAGAGCCACCTTTTCGGTGCACAAAGAGCTTTGCATCAAGAACAACAAGCAATGAGAGACCGCATTGACAATCTCGCCACCGACTTGCGACTCTCCGAGCAACGAACAAGAGACTACTTCGACAACAAGCTCGACGCACACAAACACGAGAATGATGCAAGAATGTATGAGATTCGTGCCTTGTTGGTAAACCGCTCTTCTAACACTCCGTCCTACTCAAGACGGAGCCGCTCGAGTCGACACTCAGACGACACCCTCTCTGGTTCAAGTACACTGACATCGAACACTCTATGTTGAGCCGCGCGCCAAGACTGTCAAGCAACTCGCAATCCTCTACATGACAATCATCCACAAGGGCAATTCGACAAGCAAACACATCATCATCGACAAAACCAAGCTACTCTTGCACAAGCACAAGAAAGGCAACATCAACGTCACCAAGAGGAAGAGCGAGCGCGCCAACACCAAAACAAACAAGATGCCGAGGCTCAATGTCTTCAACAAAAACAACATGAAGCACAAGCACTTGAGGCGCAACGTGCCCTTCGAGAGTCAAGTCCAGCCATCACCAACCGCAACCAAGATACACGCAATCAAGAGGAAGCACTTCACGAAGAAATCCAAGAGAGGAACTATCAAGCAAGGGTGCATCGTCAAGTTCCTCAAGCTCCTCCACAAGCTCGACAAGCTCGTCCACAAACTCAAGTTCACCAAGAGCATGATGACTATGGAAATCCTCCACGCCAAGAGCAATATGAGGTTGACAATCATCCGCGTCAAGGGCGTCATCGTCACCCTTGACCCCAACACAATGAAGAGCAACGCTACGACAAGCTCAAGTTCACCATGCCCAAGTTCAATGGAAGCAATGATCCCGAAGAGTACCTTTCATTGGCATTGAAGGTCGACAAGATCTTTCGTTTGCACCACTATGAGGAAGAGAAGAAGATCGCTATGGCATCCCTTGAGTTCCAAGACTATGTGCTCATATGGTGGGAACAAGTCCTTGAACGCCGAGAAGCAAGAGGTGAACCACCAATCACCACATGGGATCAAATGAAGGATGTCATGCGAGCACACTTTGTGGCAACATACTACAACTGCGACCTCTTCAAGAAACTCCAACTCCTCAAGCAAGGAACCAAAAGCGTTGAAGAATACTACAAGGAAATGGAGATTGCCATGATAAGAGCCAATGTCACAGAAGATGACGAGCAAACTATGGCCCGTTTCTTGAATGGCCTCAATCATCCCATCAATAAGATTGCCGACTTCCAACCCTACTCCAACCTCATTGAGCTAGTGCATCAAGCTACCAAAGCGGAACGTCAAGTGCAAGATGACTTCAAGTATGCCAAGTACTCTTCCAAGAGCTAAGGCTTCTCCAACAACCAAGCTTCAACGACTCCAACAACTTCCACCTCACCCAAGCCACCTACAAGAAACGGCGACAAGTCGAGTTACAGGAAAACTTCGACAACCTCAAGTCGTCCTCCTACTACATGCACCTTCAAGCAGAGAGTTTCATCATCTACTCCAACTGATGAGGCCGTCAAGACAAGTTCCATCAAGTGTTTCACATGCGGTGGCCGAGGCCACAAGTCCTTTGAGTGTACCAACAAGCGCACCATGATCTTCAACGACGATGGCACATATGACTCCATGAGTGAAGAGGAAATGGAATCCCTTGAGTAAGTGGCCATGCACTGGCGCGTGAACGAAGATGAAGATGATCAAGTCTTTTGTGATGAGGATTCGAGCCCCGCTCTCGTTATCTCCAAAGTCTTTACTCTTCAACATCAACAAGATGAAGACCAAAGATGCCATATCTTCCACACCAATGTTGGCACCAACGGAAGGTCCGTCAAGGTCATCATCGATGGAGGTAGTTTTCATAACTTGGCAAGTGAAGAACTATGGTCCAAGCTCCAATCGGTCAAGATGAAGCACCCACACCCCTACAACGTCCAAAGGCTAAGCGACTCCGGCACTATCCAAGTCAAGCATATGGTGAAATTATCCTTCAAGATTGGAATATGAAGGCACTTTGGAGTGTGATGTAGTTCTGATATTCGTTTGCCACCTCCTTCTTGGACGGCCATGGCAATTTAACCGAGGCGTCATCCAAAACGGGCGTACCAATCACTATAGCTTCAAGATGAAAGGAAAGGAGTACCTGGTATGACCTATGTCTCCAAGTCAAGTGATCACCGACAAGCAAGCCACCCATCATGGAGAAAAGAGTGAGAGAGCGAACCACCACAAAGAGAGTGAGCGCCACAAGCCAAAATCGAGTGCCTCCATGATGAGCGACAAGAAAAACTTAGTTCTATTTGCCACAAAAAGTGAGATGAGAGAAGTGTGTGGGAACCCATCAAGTGTTATGCACTACGTCCTTTTGTGCAAGGACGAGGCACCAAAAACTAACAATCTCTCACAATCTACTTTAGTGTTGTCTTCTCCTTTGCAGGAATTCCAAGATGTTTTCCCCGATGAGCTACCTCTGGGACTACCACCACTACGAGGCATCAAACACCGAATCGACCTCATCCACGGAGCACCTCTACCTACCAATGCTCCTTACGTCAACCCTGAGGAAACTAAGGAGATCCAATGGCAAGTACAACAACTCATCTACAACTGTCATGTACGTGAAAGCTTGAGCCCTTGTGCCGTACCAGTAATCCTTGTTCCTAAGAAAGATGGCACCTATCGCGTGTGTTCCGATTGTCGTCCCATCAATGCTATCACCGTTCGATATCGTTACCCAATTCCGCGCTTAGATGATATGCTTGATGAGCCTAGCGGAGCCACCATCTTCTCTAAGATTGATCTTAAGAGTGGCTACTATCACATACACATCCAAGAAGGCGATGAATGGAAAACCGCATTTAAGACCAAATTTGGCTTATATGAATGGCTAGTTATGCCAATGGGTTTATCCGAAGCACCCGGTACTTTCATGTGAGTCATGCATTTTGTTCTTCGACCCTATATTGGTGTATTTGTTGTGGTCTACTTTGGCAATATTCTTGTATTTAGCAAATGCCTCAAAGATCATGTCACCCATCTTAGAACTGTGTTGCAAACCCTTAGGAAAGAGTGCCTTTATGCTAATATGGACAAATGCCTTTTTGGTGTTGATAAGCTTGTTTTCTTGGGTTTCATTGTGTCTTCTAAGGGTGTTCATGTAGTTGAATCTAAGATCAATGGTATTAAAACTTGGCCCCAACCAACTTGCAACAAGTGCGTAGTTTTCTTGGTTTAGCCGGTTTCTATCGTAGATTTGTGAAGGATTTTAGCACCATTGCTTCACCTTTGCATTCTTTGAGTAAGAAAAATGCGCCTTTTGTTTGGGGACCATCCCAAGATACCGCATTTAACGAGCTAAAGAATTTTCTTACTCATGCTCCCGTGCTTGCATTACCCAACTTTGACAAACCTTTTGATATTCAATGTGATGCTAGTGATAATGGCATAGGAGGTGTGTTAACGCAAGAGAAGCGCCCCATAGCATACTTTAATGAGAAACTTTCCATAGCACAACTCAATTATCCGATCTATGATAAAGAGCTTTATGATTTAGTGCAAGTCTTGCATTAATGGGAACATTATCTTCGCCCTCATGAATTCATAATCCATACTGATCATGAAACGCTCAAGTACCTAAAGGGTCAAACTAAGTTGAACAAGCATCATGCTAAGTGGAGTGAATTCATTAGGTATTTTCCTTATTTCATCAAGTAAATCAAAGGTAAGGAAAATGTTGTGCGAATGCTCTTTCCCGTATATGCATGCTTGTTACTAAACTTGAATTAAATGTCATTGGCTTTGAGCACTAAAAGACTTGCATGCACATGATCCTACTTGTGCAACTCCTTATGCTAAGTGTCTGACGCATACATCTTGGGAATGCTATCACATCAAGGATGATTACCTTATGAGAGCTAACAAACTTTGCATTCCCGAGTCTTCTCTTTGTTTGCTCCTTTTTCAAGAGGCTCATGGAGGCGGACTAATGGGACACTTTGGATGTGACAAGACATTCGCTACGCTCTCCAAGAACTATTTTTGGCCCAAGATGTTCCGCGACGTCTCACGCTTCACCAACTGATATTCGACATGTCACAACGCTAAGTCAAAAGCTCAATCCCATGGTCTTTACATGCCACTTCCTATTCCATATCAACATTGGGAAGGCATTAGCATGGACTTTGTACTTGGTTTACCTAGAACCCAAAATGGAAAGGATTTTATGTTTGTTGTTGTGGACCGATTCTCTAAGATGGCTCATTTTATCCCATGCAACAAGATAGACGATGCTTCACATATTGCAAATCTTTTTTGTAGGGAAATCTTGCGCCTCCATGGAGTGCCAAAGACGATTGTCTCGGACCGCGATGTCAAGTTCTTGAGTTACTTTTGGAAGACTTTATGCGCCAAGCTCAGAATCAAGCTCTTGTTCATCCTCAAACCGACGGCCAAACAGAGGTGACGAACCAAACACTCTCCACTCTACTATGCGTGTTGATCAAGAGGAACATCAAGAAGTGGGAGGAGTGCCTACCCATCGCCGAGTACGCCTACAACCGTGCAAGACACTCTACAACCGGCAAGTCCCCTTTCAAGGTCGTCTACGGTTTCAGCCCATTGTCCCCATTGGACATTCTTCCTCTTCCACTACAAGAGCGCACCAACATGGACGCGAGTGCATGAGCAAGCTACCTCAAGAAGATGCGTGAAAATACAAGGCACACCATCAAGCGCCAAGTACAACGACTCGCAACCAAGCTCAACATCAACAAGCAACCCATGATATTCAACATCGGAGATCTTGTGTGGCTACACCTTCACAAGGAATGCTTCCCCAACGAATGCAAGTCCAAACTTCTACCCCGAGCTGATGGACCCTTCAAGGTGCTAGCACACTACAACAACAACGCTTACAAGATCGACCTCCCAAGTGACAAGTACAACGTGAGCGACATCTTCATTGTCAAATACCTCTCGCCATACCATGTTGATGAAGCTTTTGATTCGAGGTCGAATCTTTCCCCGGGGGGTGGGGGGAGATGATGCGGAGCATCCCACGATCATCCCCATGGACATATCTACATCTCCCATGACACCTGTTGGACCAATGCCAAGAGCTCGAGCAAAGGCTAGCGAAGATAAGGTGAACTCGCTCCTCTCCGAACTCCCACTTTTTACACATGAGACATGACTACTACCTCAAGAGGAAAAACTATGTGTGATCCGGTACTTGGAGGAAGCCCACGAAGCAGCTACATCCAATGGACAAGACGGTGAGGACACCAAGTACGAAGGACAAGAAGAAGAGCTACCGAAGAAACTCCAGCGAGCGGACGTCCGCCCAGGACCGGACGTCCGGCACCTGATGCTCCAGCCAGTGGACGTCTGACCAGGACCGGACGTCCGACGCCCGAAGGCCCAGCCGACCCAAGTCCCAACCTATGAATGCTACAGCGAGGGGACGCCCGCCCAGGACCTGACATCCGAGCCCCACTGGATGACCGGTAGTTCCACACCCGAAGCGTTTCAATGGAAATCCGCCGCCTCCGGCGACCGACCATCTCCGGATGTCCAGTACTGCTATTACAGAATGAAATTAGCAGAAGTCTGAGCCCTACCGGACGTCCGGACCCCCGTGAGCGACCGGACGACTGGTAGAGATCGGACGTCCGCTGCATGTGTGTGCGCAGCTTTAGGCCCGAGGCCCATATACCCTTTCATTCCGCCCCTTTTGCATTTAGACTATAAATAGGCCTCCTCCTCCTCCTAGTTAGGGTTAGCAAAGGATTAGCTCATATTTGTGTGAGAGCTTTGCTCATCCACTTGGTTACTTCTCCATTGGAGCTCACGACCTCTTCGGAGAAGATCCCCCAAGCGGATTCAAGACCCCATCATGGGAAGACCCTTCAAGACCTCCTCACAGAAAAGACCTTTTGTATCGTCCCTTGTTGACTTTGAATCATGTATCACTCTTTGTGTTTTGAGGATCTAGCATATGTGTGACCAAATCTTGTTGGTTTGAGTGATTCTCTCATGTTTCCCCTCGTGATTTCTCCTCGTGTTCTTTGTGTTCTTTGTAGGATTCTCTCCAATCGTGAAAGATCGGGCATCTATGGTTCCACCCTACATCACTATGTTAATAGGTTAGTACCAAAAAATGATATAAAATGTTTATAAAATTATTGTAAAACATCCAAGAATGATAATATAACAGCTTGGAACAATAAAAAATTATAGATAAGTTGGAGATGTATCAATGCTCTTCTTTGACGCAACGGCAAACATCACATTCTTCAACATACCAAGCAATATCTTGCTTCATCTTAGACCACCAGTACTTCTGACGAATGTCTAGGTACATCTTGGTACTTCCCGGATTAATAGAGAGAGGGGTGTCGTGTCCTTCTTTCATCACCTTCTTTGTCATAAGCTCGAATTAGGGTACCACAATGTGATCTCTAAAGTACAAGGTACCATCTTCAACAAGCGAGAAATCTCTAGCTCTCTCTAAAGCAAGATCCCGTTTAATTTGATCAACTTCAGCATCTTTGCATTGCGTAGACTTAATAGCTTTCATAAGAGTTGGTTCCAGTACAAGGTTATTCAAAGAACCCTGTGGAACTAGGTGAAGGTTCAACTTGCGAAGCTCTTCATGAATGCGGGGTTGATCCTGATGAACCATGTGGTTATTGCAATACGAGTTGCGACTCAGGGCATCATCCAGAACATTAGCCTTGCCAGGGGTATAGGCAAAACCACAATCATAATCTGTAATGGCTTCCATCCATCACTGTTGACAGAGGTTCAGATCTGGCTGAGTAAACAAATACTTCAGACTCTAGTGATCGATGAGATCTCGCAATGATTATCGAGAAGGTAATGTCGCCACAACTTTATTGCATAGATAACTGCAGCAAGTACAAGGTCATGAACTAGGTAGTTCTCTTCATGAGGGCGCAATTGGCGAGAGGCATAAGCAATCACCCTGCATTCTTGCATTACGACACAACCTAATCCCGCAATAGATGACAAAATCCTTTCGAGAATTTGAAGGAGTGAGTACTAGGATAGATGTTAGCTTGTCCTTGAGTGTCTGGAAACTTTCCTAACACTTTTCTGTCCATTCGAACTTAACGCCCTTGTGAAGCAGATTAGTCAAGGACTTGGGAATCTTGGAGAAGTTCTCGACAAAACGGCAATAATAGCTGGCAAGTCCAAGAAAGCTTCTGACTTGTTTGACATTCTTTAGAGGAGTCTAGTCAAGAATGGCCTGAACTCGTTCGAGGTTGATAGCAATGCCATCCTTGGAGATTACATGATCAAGGTAGGTTACTTTGGGTAACCAAAATTCATGCTTGGACTACTTGGCATAAATTTTATGCTCTCAAAGCTTTTCCAGAACAAGATGAAGATGTTCAGCATATTCTTCTTTATTCTTGGAATATACAAGGATATCATCTAGATAAACCACGATGAACTTGCCGGGGTATTCCATGAATATATAGTACATTAGACGAGAGAATGTCGCTGGAGCATTGGTCAAGTCGAAGGACATGATGGTGTACTCGTATGAACCATAACAAGTAACGAATGCGGTCTTGGGAATATCCTCTTCACACACCTGGATCTGATGATAACCCAACCTCAAGTCGAGTTTAGAGAATACTGAGGAACCAGCAATTTGATCGTAAAGATCGTTGATCCAAGGAAGGGGATACTTGTTTTGAATTTTTGCTTAGTTGACAGGGCGGTAATCTTGGACCAAACGATTCATTCCATCCTTCTTCTTGACAAAGAAAGAAGGTGCTCCCCAAGCCGAGGAACTTGGATGAATGGAATCCTGGCAGAGTGAATTGTTTATTTCCTCCTTAAGCTCAAGGAGTTCATGAGGCGGAATCTTGTAGGGTCATTTGGCGATAGGAGTGGTGCCTGGTTTCAAGTCGATGGCGAATTCGACAGCTCAAATAGGAGGTATCCCTTGAAGTTCTACTGGAAAGACATCTTGGAAGTCGCAAATGACTGGAATGTTTTCAATTCCTTCAAGAGTTAATGCATTCAACGCATACGAGGAATAAAGCCGTGCTTCGTCATTTTGAACCAGGTGAACGTGGTAGCCTCCTGTCTCATTTGAAGGATGTAGTAGATGGATGGTTTTAGTGGAACAAGAGATAGAAGCAGTATGTGTTTTCAACCAATCCATTCCCATAATGAGGTCAATATTGGAAGACTTCAAAATAATGGGGGGTGGGGCTTGAAGTTCCAACCCATCGATTTCAACGACGACATTGTGGCTAACCATGGAGGTTTGACATTGGCCCGCGGGGGTTTGTACCACTAGTGGAGTGTGTATCTCTTGTATTTAATGTCATGCATGAATGCAAAATCTTCTAATATAAAAGAATGTGATGCTCCTGAATCGAATAAAATAGAAGCTGGTACTGAATTAACAAGAAGAGTACCCATCACAGTAGTAGGCTGGTCTTGAGCTTCATTAAGATCAATATGGTTAGCCTGACCACGACCATAAGGTCTGGCATTATTGTTGCGGGGCTGGTTGTTACCACGGCCAGTTGGAGGAAGTGCAAGCTGGTTCTGATTCTGGTAGCAATTCCTGGCACGGTGACCTGGATGACCACACTTGAAGCACAACCCATCATTGGGATTGGGAGCAGGAGCTCGGGGTGGTGCAGTTTGAAGAGGTTTTCTCGATGGTAGAGGAGGCAGAGGTGGTGCAGCATAGGATTGTCTTGGAGTAGGGACAGCTGGGCGGTACATGTCGTGGGCGATCCATATCCTATGCTTCGCAATGAAGGCCCCGAAGATGATACAATGTCATGGTTGCGCCTGAGTGATCCCTGGTGTTCCTGCAGACCTGTCTCAACCTGGATGGCCTTGTTCACCAAGGTGGCAAAGTCAGTGAAGTCATGAACCAGGAGCGCGAGCTTGATATCAGGGTGGAGTCCATCACAGAACTTCTCCTACCTACGAGCATCAGTAGCAATGTCTTTTTCAGCATAGCGGGACAAGTCTAGGAACTACCGCTGATAAGCATCCACAGTCTTGTTGCCTTGTGTGAGGTTGTGGAACACTCGCTTCTTCCTGTCCATGATTCCCTGAGGAATGAAGCGGGTATGGAAGGAAGCTTGGAAATCCAGCCAAGTAATGATTGTTCCAGTAGGTTGGGTACGCCTGTTGCTGTCCCACCATCGAGCAGCGACACCCTTGAGGAAAAAGGATGGTAAAGTGACATAGCTGGCAGGGGCAACATTAGCCGACTCCAATTCATATGTGATGTCATGGAGCTAGTCATCAGCATCAAGGGGCTGAGTTGAGCTGCGGTAGATGGTAGGGTTGAGGCACACACTGCTGCAGGATGCTGTTAACGCGACACTATGATCCGAGACCCTTTGACAAAACTGTGTGCAACGCATTAATTGCAAACGGTGATGTAAAAAACCCGTCAAAAAAGATGCAAAATGTTTGCAATGGCGGGTACAACAAACACGGTTCAGATTTTACTTGCGTGTGCGATGCTGGGCAGCCACGAGAGGGTAGGGCGCCCCCCCCACTACAGGGCGTGCCCCCTGTCTTGTGGGCCCCTCGGGCGGCCACCGATGTACTTCTTCCTCCTATATAAGCCTACGTACCCAAAAACATCTAGGGAGCCAACAAAACACAATTTCCACCACCGTAACCTTCTGTATCCACGAGACCCCATCTTGGAACCTTCGCCAGCGCTCTGCCGGAGGGGGATCGACCATGGAGGGCTTCTACATCAACACCATAGCCCATCTGATGAGTTGTGAGTAGTTTACCACAGACCTTCAGGTCCATAGTTATTAGCTAGATGGCTTCTTCTCTCTTTTTGGATCTCAATACAATGTTCTCCCCCTCTCTTGTGGAGATCTATTCGATGTAAACTCTTTTTGCAGTGTGTTTGTCGAGATCCGATGAATTGTGGGTTTATGATCAAGTTTATCTATGAGAAATATTTGAATCTCCTCTGAATTCTTTTATGTATCATTGAGTTATCTTTGCAAGTCTCTTAGAATTATCAGTTTGGTTTGGCCTACTAGATTGATCTTTCTTGCCATGGGAGAAGTGCTTAGCTTTGGGTTCAATCTTGCGGTGTCCTTACCCAGTCACGGAAAGGGTTGCAAGGCATGTATTGTATTGTTGCCATCGAGGATAAAAAGATGGGGTTTATATCATATTGCATGAGTTTATCCCTCTACATCATGTCATCTTGCTTAAGGCGTTACTCTATTCTTATGAACTTAATACTCTAGATGCAGGCAGGAGTCGGTCGAAGTGTGGAGTAATAGTAGTAGATGCAGGCAGGAGTCGGTCTACTTGTCATGGACGTGATGCCCATATACATGATCATGCCTAGATAATCTCATAATTATTCGCTTTTCTATCAATTGCTCGATAGTAATTTGTTCACCCACCGTAATACATATGCTATCTTGAGAGAAGCCTCTAGTGAAACCTATGGCCCCCGGGTCTATCTTTTATCATATTTGCTTCCAGTCTAGTTTTATTTGCATCTTTACTTTTTGCATCTATATTATAAAATACCAAAAATATATTTATCTTATCTTACTATCTCTATTAGACCTCACTTTCGCAAGTGGCTGTGAAGGGATTGACAACCCCTTTATTGCGTTGGTTGCGAGTTCTTTGTTTGTTTGTGTAGGTGCGTGGGACTTTTGAGGAGCCTCCTACTGGATTGATACCTTGGTTCTCAAAAACCGAGGGAAATACTTACGCTACTATTGCTGCATCACCCTTTCCTCTTCAAGGAAAACCAACGCAAGCTCAAGACATAGCAAGAAGGCTTTCTGGCGCCATTGCCGGGGAGATCTTAGCTCAAGTCAAGACATACCAAGCACCCATCACAAACTCATCTCCCTTGCATTTACATTATTTGCCATTTGCCTCTCGTTTTCCTCTCCCCCACTTCACCCTTGCCGTTTTATTTGCCCTCTCTTTCCCAATCTCCTCCTCTCACTCTCGCTTACTTTCTTCTTCCTTGCTTTTGTTTGCCATTATGTCTGAAATTGGGGAGATTATCGTCGATATGGACAATAATGATAACATGGAAAATTCCGAGGCTCCGGCTAAAGAACCCCCTATCTTGCATACTAAAAAGTTTTGAATCGGTAGTGGTAACATCATTGGAAAAAGTGTTATTCAAGATTTCTTTACTTGTGCCGGTGCTTTACCTTCCATGGGTGGTTCTATTCTTCATAGAACTAGTAGTCTTGCGGATGCCATTGCTATGCTTGTAGTTGAAGTTGAAAGACAATTTATGCATATGCATCCTTGCATACAAAGAATTTTTCTGGAATTTTCCAATATTGAGCATTCTTCTGTTAAACGCGCTGTTACTATCTTTTTAGCTCATGAGTTTAGATTTGTAATAAGAGAGGCCAAAGAAATCTTTACGCACTATAGGGTGGACATTGGCTGTCCTCGCATAGAGGCGGTCCTCTTTGATCAAGAGGAAATTAGGCGTTTTCAATCTTCGGACTATGTTGCTTTGAATGAAAACCTTAGAAAAAAGTTCCAACCAATGTCTTGGTTGATAGAATTACCGAACTTAATAATGATTTTTCCCTTCAAAACAATGAGCTAGGATACTCTCTTGAGTATAGGCTCACGAGACTTTGCCAAAAGAATGCTTTTAGTGATGAATTAGTTGTGCATTATGAAGGGCCAAAGGAGGAACCCGTTCCTCCTGAGATTGATCTTGGGGACTTTCGTCCCGCTAAATTTAGCCCTTTTGATTACTTTTGCTTGCCTCAAAGAAAACTTTCTGCCGAACGTACATAATATGAGATGAGCTTTCAAGATCTATCTTATTATTATGGCACTACTTAGATCTATCTTCGCTTTTATGCCTAGCTAGGGGCGTTAAACGATAGCGCTAGTTGGGAGGCAACCCAATTTTATTTGTGTTGTTTGTTTTTGTTCCTGTTTAGTAATAAATCTTGCATCTACCTTCTGTTTAGATGTGTTTTTATCTTTTAATTAGTGTTTGTGCAAAGTAGAACCTATAGGATAACCTATGATGATAGTTGATTTGATTCTGCTGAAAAACAGAAACTTTGCGCGCACGAATTTAGTTTTGTTGAATCACAGAAATGTGCTTTTGCGTTGATTCTTTTTGCTGATGATCAATAGACAAATTGTCCAGGACTTTCTATTTTGGTAGGATTTTTGAAGTTCCAGAACTTTGCGTTAGTTACAAATTTCTACAGACTGTTCTGTTTTTGACAGATTCTGTTTTTCGTGTTTTGTTTGCTTGTTTTGATGCATCTATGGCTAGTAAAATAGTTTAGAATCCATCGAGAAGTTGGAATACAGTAGGTAGTAGGTTTAACACCAAAATAAATAAAGAGTGAGTTCATTACAGTACCTTATGTGGTGGTTTTGTTTTCTTTCACTAACGGAGCTTATAAGATTTCCTGTTGAGTTTTGTGTTGTGAAGTTTTCAAGTTTTGGGTAAAGCTTTTATGGACTATGGAATAAGGAGTGGCAAGGGCCTAAGCTTGGGGATGCCCATGGCACCCCAAGATATTCAAGGATAGCCAAAAGTCTAAGCTTGGGGATGCCCCGGGAAGGCATCCCCTCTTTCGTCTTCGTTCATTGGTAACTTTACTTGGAGCTATAATTTTATTCGCCACATGATATGTGTTTTGCTTGGAGCATCGTGTATTATATTAGTCTTTGCTTTTTAGTTTACCACAATCATCCTTGCTGTACACACCTTTTGGGAGAAGCCCACTTGATTAGAATTTGCTAGAATACTCTATGTGCTTCACATATATCTTTTGAGCTTGATAATTTTTGCTCTAGTGCTTCACTTATATCTTTTAGAGCACGGCGGTGTCTTAATTTTGAAGAAATTGCTAGTCTCTCATGCTTCACTTATATCTTTTTGAGAGTCTTTTAGAACAGCATGGTATTTGCTATGGTTACAAATTTGGTCCTAGAATGATGAGCATCAGAGTTGGGTATAATAAAAACTATCATAGAAAGTGAATTGGATGCTATGATCAATTTGATGCTTGATAATTGTTTTGGGATATGGAGGTAGTGATATTAAAGTCATGCTAGTTGAGGTGATTATGAAAAATTCTTGTGTTGAGGTTTGTGATTCCCGTAGCATGCACGTATGGTGAACCGCTTTGTGATGAAGTTGGAGCATAATTTTATTTATTGATTGTCTTCCTTATGAGTGGCGGTCGGGGACGAGTGATGGTCTTCTCCTACCAGTCTATCCCCCTAGGAGCATGCGCGTAGTACTTTGTTTTTGATGAATTATAGATTTTTGCAATAAGTACATGCGTTCTTTTGACTAATGTTGAGTCCATGGATTATACGCACTTTCACCCTTCCACCATTGCTAGCTTCTCTTGTGCCGCGCAACTTTCGCCGGTACCATACACCCACCATATACCTCCCTCAAAACAGCCACCATACCTACCTATTATGGAATTTCCATAGCCATTCCGAGATATATTGCCATGCAACTTTCCACCGTTCCGTTCATATGACACGCATTACTTTTGTCATATTGCTCTTTGCATGATCATTTAGTTGACATTGTATTTGTGGCGAGGCCACCTTCATAATTTTCGTACATGTCACTCTTGATTCATTGCATATCACGGTACACCGCCGGAGGCATTCATATAGATTCATATCTTGTCGAGCTTTGAGTTGTAAATCCATAAAAGTGTGATGATCTTCATTATTAGAGCATTGTCCCAGTGAGGAAAGGATGATGGAGACTATGATTCCCCCACAAGTCGGGATGAGACTTCGGACTTTACAAAAAGAATAAAAAGAGAAAAAGAAAAGGCCAAAGAAAAAAAAGAAAAAAATAAGAAAAAATAAAAAAAATAAAATGTGAGAAAAAGAGAGAAGGGACAATGCTACTATCTCTTTTTCCACACTTGTGCTTCAAAGTAGCACCATGATCTTCATGATAGAGAGTCTCCTATGTTGTCACTTTCATATACTAGTGGGAATTTTCATTATAGAACTTGGCTTGTATATTCCAATGATGGGCTTCCTCAAAATGCCCTAGGTCTTCGTGAGCAAGCAAGTTGGATGCACACCCACTTAGTTTCTTTTGTTGAGCTTTCATATATTTATAGCTCTAGTGCATCCGTTGCATGGCAATCCCTACTCACTCACATTGATATCTATTAATGGGCATCTCCATAGCCCATTGATACGCCTAGTTGATGTGAGACTATCTTCTCCCTTTTTGTCTTCTCCACAACCACCATTCTATTTCCACATATAGTGCTATGTCCATGGCTCACGCTCATGTATTGCGTGAAAGTTGAAATTTTTTGAGATTGTTAAAGTATGAAACAATTGCTTGGCTTGTCATCGGGGTTGTGCATGATTAAGTACTTTGTGTGATGAAGATAGAGCAACAACCAAACTATATGATTTTGCAGGGATAACTTTCTTTGGGCATGTTATTTTGAGAAGACATGATTACTTTGATTAGTTTGCTTGAAGTATCACTATTTCTTATGTCAATATGAACTTTTATTTTGAATCATTTGGATCTGAACATTCATGCCCCAATAAAGAAAATTACATTGAGAATTATGCTAGGTAGAATTCCACATCAAAAATTCTGTTTTTATCATTTACCTACTCGAGGACGAGCAGGAATTAAGCTTGGGGATGCTTGATACGTCTCCAACGTATCTATAATTTTTGATTGTTCCATGCTATTATATTACCCCTTTTGGATGTTTATGAGCTTTATTTTACACATTTATATCATGTTTGGGACTAACCTACTTACTGGAGGCCCAACCCGTATTGCTGTTTTTTTGCCTATTTCAGTATTTCGAAGAAAAGGAATATCAAACGGAGTCCAAACAGAATGAAACTGGAGTGCAAGTCAAGAAGCAGCCGAGGCGGCCACGAGAGGGTAGGGCGCCACCCTACAGTGCACGCCCCCTGTATTGTGGTCCCCTCGGGCGGCCACCGACGTACTTCTTCATCCTATATAAGCCTACGTACCCCGAAAACATCCAGGGAGCCAATGAAACACAATTTTCCACCACCGTAACCTTTTGTATCCGCGAGATCCCATCTTGGAGCCTTCGCTGGCGCTCTGCCGGATGGGGATCGACCACGGAGGGCTTCTACATCAACACCATAGCCCCTCCGATGAGTTGTGAGTAGTTTACCACAGACCTTCGGGTCCATAGTTATTAGCTAGATGGCTTCTTCTCTCTTTTTGGATCTCAATACAATGTTCTCCCCCTCTCTTGTGGAGATCTATTCGATGTAAACTCTTTTTGCGGTGTGTTTGTCGAGATCCAATGAATTGTGGGTTTATGATCAAGTTTATCTATGAGAAATATTTGAATCTCCTCTGAATTCTTTTATGTATGATTGAGTTATCTTTGCAAGTCTCTTCGAATCATCAGTTTGGTTTGGCCTACTAGATTGATCTTTCTTGCCATGGGAGAAGTGCTTAGCTTTGGGTTCAATCTTGTGGTGTCCTTACCCAGTGACAGAAAGGGTTGCAAGACACGTATTGTATTGTTGCCATCGAGGATAAAAAGATGGTGTTTATATCATATTGCGTGAGTTTATCCCTCTACATCATGTCATCTTGCTTATGGCGTTACTCTGTTCTTATGAACTTAATACTCTAGATGCAGGCAGGAGTCAGTCGATGTGTGGAGTAATTGTAGTAGATGCAGGCAGGAGTCGGTCTACTTGTCACGGACGTGATGCCTATATACATGATCATGCCTAGATAATCTCATAATTATTCGCTTTTCTATCAATTGCTCGACAGTGATTTGTTCACCCACCGTAATACTTATGAAATCTTGAGAGAAGCCTCTAGTGAAACCTATGGCCCCGGGTCTATCATTTATCATATTTGCTTCCAATCTACTTTTATTTGCATCTTTACTTTTTGCATCTATATTATAAAATACCAAAAATATATTTATCTTATCTTACTATCTCTATTAGATCACTTTCGCAAGTGGCCGTGAAGGGATTGACAACCCCTTTATTGCGTTGGTTGCGAGGTCTTTGTTTGTTTGTGTAGGTGCGTGGGACTTTTGAGGAGCCTACTACTGGATTGATACCTTGGTTCTCAAAAACTGAGGGAAATACTTATGCTACCATTGCTGCATCACCCTTTCCTCTTCAAGGAAAACCAACGCAAGCTCAAGACGTAGCAAAGTACACAGAGGTTAATTTGACATACGTGACTTATAAGTTTCACAGAAATCATATCACTTTTTTTGGAAAACATTTGATTGCATTGAATGTATATAGTGCTTCGTCCTATTAGTTGAAGTAACCTCGAGGTCCATGTTTTGGAAACATGTCGTAAAGTAACGGGATAGACCTTTAGTCAAGCCAATCAACATGAGTTCAAAAAACAAAAATTATCAAAAAGTAACGAGATAGACCTTCTTCAAGCCAATCAACATGTGTTCAAAAAACAAAAGATGTCAAAAAAAACAAGGACCTCGAGGTTAATTCAACTAATATGATGAAGCACTATGTACATTCAAGCAATTAAATGTTTACAGTGATCCATCAAATCAGTAAATTTAACAAAGAGCCCACATCCCATCCGGTCACCCATCTATGGACTACTCAAGCCTCGTCACAATTAACTTGGGAGTTCTGTTAGATGAGCTATCGGTACAGAAACTGGTCCTTGCTGTTGTAGGATCCCTCTTTGCATCCTTTATTTCGCACCCCGATGATTGACTGTTGTTGCCCAATGGTCAATGCAACATCCCCCGTGAATGTAGAAGCTTCACTCCATTGGATGAGTGGAAAACGGTTAATCAAGAAGAACTGTTTGCGATAATGCAGAACAACAGAAACGGGCAGCCAGATGAGGGTGTGTGCGATATACGGCATACAGTTCACTAGGATGAACTATGTGTGATTAGGCAACACAATAGAAAAGGTTCAACTTAACAAGATGTGTGTGATACGCCGTATAGAGCGGTCCTGTGCTACTACCGCCATCTTGGTCTATTAGTCCCCTTTATATTCTGTGCCATAGTTTGACCTTAAATTTAACCAACAAAATTTTAATGCATCTTACAAAAATTATATAACTGGAAACTATGTTCAAATATGAATCCAACGATATAATCTTTGGCAACATGCATTCGTATTTTATTAGTTAAATCCTACTTATAAACCAGGACGGGGGTATAGTAGGTAATTAAATCGCAAACGTTTTTTTATTAACCGTATGTGTACATGTCCTTTCGTCCTCCTCTTGCACGTCTTATCACCCCGTTGCTGCAGACGACTTCAAGCGCAAGCTTGAGCACCGTGCAGGGGCGTTCTTTTGGCCAAACCGTGGTGAGCCCGTTCCCGCCCAAGCTTCCCGCCCGACTCAGTGAAATCCCCCAAAATCCCAATGCTTATCAGCCTACTATATAAACCCTCATGGCTGGTGAGTCCTGCGTCGCATTTTCCCCTCCCTCCCTGTAGCTTATCTCGTTTGCTTCTCCCACAATCACCAATGGCACCAGTCCATCCTCGTCGTGCAGCCACTCCGCCGTCATCAGAGGACAACTCCAGTTGGGAGGCTGCACCGCGGCAGCGATGCAGTCCTCGGCGTAGTGTAGTGCGCGTGGCGTCCGTGTTGGGTTGCGTGCAACACCCACCACACGCTCCGTCGTCGCTGCCCATCGGCAGCTGTTACCAGCCACCATTGTCGCCACACCACCGTCGAAAGCCAGGGCCATCGCCTGCTCCATCGCTGTGGCCGAAGGCGGGAGGTGGCCGTCGTGGCCGCCACCCCACTGCCGGCCACCGTGGCCGTCACTCGCTCTGCCACCGCGGCTCGAAGGCAGGAGGTAGTGGTCGTGGCCCCCATCCCATCGTCGGTCGCCGTGGCCGCCAGCCCACCGTCGACCGCCGGGATCATCACCTGCTCTGCCACCGCTGCCCGAAGGAGGGAGGCGGAGGTGGAGGCCCGCACGTGTGTCAACGACCTTGCGTTCTACATTGATTTCCTACGGGAGGAGGAGGAGAGCCTCGTCGAGCATGCAAAGAGCCTTACCACAGCCGTGGCCACAGCACACACCGACCCAGAGGCGGGGAATCAGGAGATCTATGAGCAGTCCGGCCGCTTCGAGAGGGGTCGTCTGGAGTGGCAGAGGGTTTTCAGGTGAGCGTCACTGAAGGTGCAGCAGCGGTAGGCACCATATTGCAGTTGTCTAGCTCCACGGTAGGCTCCTTCTCCTCTTCCTCTTACTAAGCGCGCTCGGCAGAGGAGAGGCTGCCGAAAGTAGTACAAAGCCCCTCCATAGTAGTAGTAGTAGTATTTAGGGGCTATTTTGTTCAGTTCATCTGATTATAGATGTGGTGGAACTGTACAACATACTTAAAATTGGCTAGTATATACACTAGTAGGCGTCGGTGCTATACAAACGGTTTTTAACCCCTTTCACGACGACATTTGGAACCATCGCCAAGTGAGTGTGGGTGATAGGGGGTCCTTCTGTCACACCCTAGCTAGTTCATGCATTAGAGTGTTGCATCATATTTATTTTTCAACAGAAACCTGAAATGGGGATGACAGAACCCCCAGCCCCCTCTGAAACCAACTAGGGTTTACTAAAAACTTTTTCAATGAACCTGAAATGCCCTTCTAAAATGCCCATCATTTTTGTCTTGGTTCAGAACCTCTGCCAAAAGTGATGCACAATTTCCTAGGTCATCTTAGGGTCTTTGAATTAAATCATAAGTATTTGAGTTTGGGCATTTAAAATTATATAAAATATTTCAAATGCCCAAATATTCCCAACCTAAAATGTTTCATGTTGGAGATATTCCAACTATGGACCAGGAGCAGTTTGGTAAATTTTGGAACTATTTAAGTATTTTTAAAAACTCCACAAAGTTGCAGAAAAATAGAAAAAGGAAAAAACAGAAAGGAAAGAGTTACCTGGCGCCTACTAACCGGCCCACCTGCCGGCCCAGCCCAGCTGCCGCGCCAGCAAGCTGCTTGGCTCGGCCAGGCAGGCAGGCAAGGTGCTCGGCGGCGAGCACTGCATGGGTGCGATGCACCTGCTCGCCACCTCGCCGCTCCCTTCTTCGGGCTGAGACGTGGATCGATCTCCCTCTCTCCACCGAACCCCCCAGACACCTCCTCTCCTCTCCAGCTCCTCCCCCTCGCGCTCCCCAGCCATGGCCGATGCCACCGCCGCTGCTCCATCGTCGTAGCCGCGCTCCCCGCCGCCCGTGCTCCATCTCGTCGTGTCCAGGAGCTCCGCCGCCGTCCTCTTCGTCGAGCTAACTGAGCCCCGCGTGCTCGTGAGGCCCGAGTCCACCGCACCGACCTCGCCCGAGTCCACCGTCGCCGGAGATCCCCTTTAACGCCGTCGCCGCATCAGCTCGTCCCTGACCTCGCCGGTTGCCTCTACGAGTGCTCTGTGAGCATAACTACCCCCTACCTTTCCTCTCTCGCCCCCGAGCTGTGTAGCCACCGCACGAAGATCACCCGCACGCACCGCCGCGGATCTCATCGCCGACGTGCTCCCGGCCATCCTCCGGCCACCTCACGGTGTCCATCGCACTCACCACGTTGCGTTGAGTCCAACCGTGCACTCCCCGCACCTCACTGCAACCCCTAGCTCGAGTTTGTCTCCAACCGAACTCCGGTGGCCGCCTAGGTCGTCGCCGGCGCCAACTCCGGCCACCCCGACCCCAACTGACTCCACCAAGAGCCGCGGTTCGTCCCCAGCTCCACGTTGATGCCTTCCGCGTCCCATTTGGTGGCCAGAACGTCCAAAATGACTTCCGCCGCCGCATCGGGCTCGCCGGGGCTAAACGCCGGTGCAGCCGACTTTGACTTTGACCCCGGGTGGGCCCTGGTTGACTCCGTTGAGTCAATGACAGGTGGGGCCCAGCCCTGTTAACTAATATAGTTTAGTTTTAATTAAATTTCAACTAAACTAATCGCACTGACACCCTGGACCCACGCGTCAGGTTTGACCTGGACCGGGTCTGTTGACCTGCTGAGCTCAGCGTGATGCAATGCTGACGCAGTAATTATTTTCTGGTTTTAAAATAGTTCAGGAAATTCCAGAAATTAGTATAAACTTCTAAAAATCATAGAAATTCAACCGTAGCTCCAAATCAAACAAATTATATATGAAAAATGATCAGAAAAATCCAATCTATCCATCTGTACAGTTTTCATGCATGATTAAACAAGTTAACTTGCTGTTTAGTGCAAAACATGATAAAGCACTATTTAAGATCACAAATGTGTTTGGAAATTGAATCTTTGGTTCAAATTGGTTCAAACCCATCTGGTCTTAGTTGTATTAACCCAACACACTCATATATGCCATGTCTCATGCATGCATCATATTGTTGCATATTGTTTGGTGATGTTGTATATCAGTGTTCTCTGCGGCAGTTCTGCCCCCGAGGAGTACCGTGATTACCCTAACGAAGAGCAATATCAGTGCACCGACCCATCAGGCAAGCAACCAACCGTTTGATCATATCGATACAATCCCATGTTCTCGCTCCTGCTCTCTTATACTGCATTAAGACAACGCGATTTAAACTGCTGTGTGCTGCGGTAGTTGAACCCATTTCCTCTGCATGACCTGTCATTGCCACAGTAACTAGATGAAACCCACTAGCATGTGTAGGAGTTGATTGAGCCATGCATGTGTGTTATTCCTACCTTGCTATGCCTGCTATGCTTAGAGTGTGTCAGGTCTGGTTCATCTGGGTGATGGGCTAGAGTGAAATGATCGTGTCAGTATGAGAGTGGTGTGTTGAACACGATTTGGTAAAGGTATCGATGAGAGGCCATGTAGGAGTACATGGTGGGTTGTTTCATTGAAGCCGTCCTTAAGCACTGAGATCTGTATGTGTGATTTAAGAATCAGCTACTACCATACATTGGGCCCTGAAATATGACCCCGCTCGACTTCCTATTCACACTAGTCCTCTGTCCAGGAGTTGCAAGTAGTTTCTGGTGTTTGTAGCTTACTGGAGGCCGTGGACAGTGCTGACCGTAGGGGTGGGCTGTGATGCGGTAGGTACGTGGCCGGGTATACCGGTGCACCCGTTAGGCATCTCAGGAACCCTGTTCACATCGTTTGGGGCTGTGAGCGAAACCCCGGCCGGATCTCCTCATGGATGGAACCCGAATAGGCGATAAACCTGGACTAGAGACTTGAGTGTCTAGGTAGGTCGTGGTCTACACCCACGTCGGCTTTCGCTTGAAGTCTGCCGAGCACATGTCGTGTGCAGACGCTAAGTGGTGGAAACATGTATGAAGAAGTACACCCCTGCAGGGTTAACCTAATCTATTCGAATAGCCGCGTCCGCGGTAAAGGACTGCTTGGTTGCTTATACAGTTCATAGACAAGTAAATGGAAACTACTAAAAGCCTCAAGATAAGCGTGAGTGCCGAGGATGGCTCTTTCGTAGGAAGACGGAGGTGGATCCTCGGTAGTGTATTGAAGTGGTGAGTAGTGGACTCGTGTGCGCAAAACCATTTCAAGTTGGAGTCTCGTAGGATAGCTTAGCCAAGAGTCAAAGCTGGCTTGCTACAATAACTCCACCAACCCTTCTTGATAATGAGCATGTATGTAGGGTCTGATGTAAGTCTTGCTGAGTACCTTTGTACTCATGTTGCTTTAATTTATATTTTCAGAAGATGCTACAACCCCTTCCGACGGGTTCTTCGTAGACGTTGACATCGATGAGTAGACTAAGGCCCAGGTGGTGATCCTGAGCACGTGAAGGACCATGTAGTATAGCTAGGCTTACCCAAGCCTCTTTTATTTACTAGTTGTCTGTACCCAGACAAGTTACCTTCCGCTGTCGTCTTGTATGCTTGTATGACTTGAATGTGGGTCGTGTGACCCGTGCTTGTGTGTATGCTATGTATGGCTCTCTGAGCCTCTAAATAAAGTACTTGTGTCGTAGAGTCATGTTGTGATGCCTTGTTGTATTTGCACATATCGAGCATATTGTGTGTATGATTGAAATGCTTGGTATGTGTGGGATCTGACTATCTAGTTGTTTATATTTAGTAGCCTTTCTTACCGGGAAATGTCTCCTAGTGTTACCACTGAGCCATGGTAGCTTGCTACTGCTCCGGAACACTTAGGTTGGCCGGCATGTGTCCTTCTTCGTTCCTGTGTCTGTCCATTCGGGGAAATGTCACGCATTGAGTACCGGAGTCCTGTTAGCCCACTACAGCCCGGTTTACCGGAGTCCTGCTAGCCCAGTGCTACAGCCCGGACCCACTTGCTGATGACCGACACGTTCGATGCTGGGTCATGGATGCATGTCCCTATAAGTCTGTGCCACTTTGGGTTTACGACTAGTCATGTCAGCCCGGGCTCCGTATCATATGGATGCTAGCGACTCTATCATATACGTGAGACAAAAGGCGCAAACGGTCCCGGGTAAAGGTAAGACGACACCCGTGAGGATACCGTGTGTGAGGCCGCAAAGTGATATGAGGTGTTACAGGCTAGATCGATGTGACATTGAGTCGGTGTCCTGACAGCGTTGGCATCAGAGCCAGACTGCCTGTAGGTTCTCCAAGCCAAACTGGTCGATGTTGAGTCTAGAAATGCTTTAGTTATATGTAGGGGAATTGATTGTGGGGTGGTACGTAAGGCTCTTTTTTACTTCTTTACCTCATGGCATTCTTGTCGGAGTCAGTCCATACTTCTAACGGGGGTTAAGGACTGGGATCTCTTCTCTCTATCAGGTTCACGTGTTACTAATTAGTAGTACTTTATAGGTTTGATGGTTACTAGCCTAGCTCAGTTCTACTACCCTGTTATGTTGTTAAGTTGGACCCAGAACCTTGATATGATGTTGTTGAGTGTCTATGCAACTCTTTGATAAATGTCTCAAAATCCTTCTTGAGCATTTACAGCCGTTATGTTGTCAAAATTTTGCTAGAAATTCTAATGCCTTGCATTATGGTTGTGCTTTCAGATGGCCACTCGCGACCAAAATCAAGTGGTTCGCCTGACCCGATGCATTGGTGTGACCGGTCATACGGCTATGTTAGTCCGAGTGATGATCGAGACGGGTTACCGTTGGTATCCCGAATACACGGTCGAAGAGCAATTTCGAGATTTTAATCAAAGCCAGTATCTTTGCACCGTCCGGATATTTCCCTCTTATCCTGGTTCTACCGAGGCTCTTCACTGTTCCTATGGGCTCGGTGTTACCATTGAGATGGCTGTGCAAGATGCGGCTTATTCTATGATGACCATCATGCGAGTCAGGACTGGTCTGCTTCGCAACACTGACTTCCGGTATATGCCAGCTTCACTTCCTGGAGCGCACGGGTATCTCCGGGCTATCTATGCTGACTCCAGCCAGGAGGACTCACTAACTCGCACCACTGCCGAGTTGCTCGAGGATAAGGACCGAGAGAATCGGGCCTTGAGAATGGAGCTTTTCAATACCCGCGCTGATCATTGGGCCACCTTGACTCGGTTTGCACCGGCTGTGCAAGCTGGATACATGGATATGAGAGACCTGTATCCTGTTAGGTCTGCTCTGCCGGACATGATGGATTGGCGTGATGTGGGAGGCATCACCCCACCTCGTGGTCCCCGCAGGCCACCGTTTGTTGGTCCAAGACCTCACCCTAGCCCTTTTGGTCCACAGGCTCCTCAGGACTGTCTGTTTCCGGATGCTCACGTTGAACTTCCAGATTATGGAGGAGACTTCTATGAGAACTACTACGGAGATGACTGAGATAGTAGTAGATCCACTAGTATTGTAATAGTTGTATTTCCACCGTCCTGCGTGACTTGTGGAATATGACTTAGTGTGTAGTAATTCCGGGGGTGTAGGAAAAATAATGTATAGGAGCTTGGGATGCCTCCGATGAGATGTAATCCTCCTCTCACCGTAGTAGTACTTGTTGGTCTTGTACTAAACCTCGTATGGTGTGTATGACGATGGAATAAAAGAAGTAGTTTCTGTATCTACCATGTCATACGGATGATCATCTTGCATTCTGAGTTGTCCATTACATTATACATTCTATGTCGGAATCTTATCATTTTGGACTTAACCATTGTCTTGTTTTCCTAGGATGGTCAACACCCGCAACAACCCTGCTCCCCCAGAGCAGGCCAAAGGCAGCAGAGTTGGGGAAACAAACCTGCCTCACCCTCCTTCTCTGGCCGAAGTTATGCTGGAAGCCGAGAGAAACAAGCGGGAGACCAATCGGTTGTTGGAGCGTATTGAACAGAACACAGCACACCATCAGAGGACTAACTTGGTGTCACTCAGTGATTTCATCAAGTTACATCCACCTACCTTCCACCACTCCGTCGAGCCTCTCGACGCCGACGATTGGCTTTGCAGTATTACTCACAAACTGCGTTCTACACTCGTAGCTGAGGCTGATAGGGTCACCTTTGCTGCATATCATCTCGAAGGCCCCGCCAGTCTCTGGTGGGAGAACTATGAAGCTATGCGCCCAGCGGGCCACGTCACTACTTGGGCTGAATTCAGCGAGGCTTTCCGTGAACATCACATTCCGAGGGTCTCATGGACCGTAAACGTGAGGAGTTCTGTAGTTTCACTCAAGGTCAACTCTATGTTGATGCCTACAACAGGGAGTTC
Organism: Triticum aestivum; assembly: GCF_018294505.1. NCBI lineage: Eukaryota > Viridiplantae > Streptophyta > Magnoliopsida > Poales > Poaceae > Triticum > Triticum aestivum. Next base: position 417,329,555 of record NC_057810.1, read on the forward strand.
GGCAACCTTGCACGATATGCAACTGAGGAAGTTTCTACCGATGCCAAGAAGCAGGCAAGGTTCCGTAAGGGACTTAGTCCTGAGCTTCGTCATGACCTCCGTCTGCATGAGTGCACCTCTTTTCAGAAGCTTGTGAATAAAGCCATCAGTGCTGAGACGGGACAGACTGATTTCGACGCATCCCGCAAGCATGGCCGTGACTTGGGTTCCTCATCCGGTGCTGGACCACAGATGCGCCGGGTGTGGGTGCCTAACACTGCCCTACCACCCAGGTATACACCGAGGCCATCCTTTCAGGCGCCTCGCCCAGCTCAGCAATATGCACCAGCCAAGCCCTATGGTGGTCCAACCAACAATGCTCCTCCACGCACCAGTTCCGTGACGTGCTTCAAGTGTGGGGAATCAGGCCACTATATGCGCGAGTGTCCCCAAACCAACCCCAACCAGTCAGCAAAAACTGTTGGCCGTGGCAAGCCGACAGGGAAAGTGTTCTACACCAAGCCGGCCACCACTGCACGTGGCCATATTAATTGTGTCTCTGCGGAAGAGGCTCAAGAAGATCCTAACGTCGTTCTCGGTACGCTCCTTGTTAACTGCCACCCGGCATCTGTTCTTTTTGATACTGGAGCATCTCATTCATTCATATCCGAGAGTTATGCTCGACTGCATAACACCACATTCTGTGAGATGCCTACCCCATGGATAATTTCCACTCCCGGTTCTAGATGGCAAACCTCTAGTGTAAGCCATGGAAATGAAATCCAAGTCGACAGACTTGTTTTTCTTGCATCTTTGATAGCTCTTAAATCATCAGATATTAATATCATCTTGGGTATGGATTGGATGTCAGCCCATCATGCCATGATCGATTGCTTCTCTAGGACTGTCCAACTCACACACCCTTCGGGAAAGATAGTCAATGTCTTGACCCGAGTAGCTAAACGACAACTATATTCTCTTAACGCCAGTCCCTTGCCAGACCTTGAAGACGTTTCGGTAGTCCGTGACTTCCCGGATGTCTTTCCAGAAGAACTGCCAGGTATTCCACCTGACAGAGATGTCGAATTTGTGATAGATCTCATTCCAGGAACTGTCCCAATTTCCAGAAGACCCTACAAGATGGCACCTTTTGAACTAGCCGAACTTAAGAAACAACTTGATGAGTCCTTGAAAAAGGGTTTCATCCGACCTAGTTCATCTCCTTGGGCTTGCCCCGTCCTCTTCGTCAAGAAGAAGGATGGTACGGACCGGATGGTTGTAGATTATCGACCTGTCAACTTGGTCACAATTAAGAACAAGTATCCGCTCCCCAGGATCAACGACCTGTATGATCAGCTCGCTGGATCCTCAGTCTTCTCCAAAATGGATTTGAGGTTGGGCTACCATCAAATCAAAATCAGGAACGGGGACATTCCGAAAACGGCCTTTGTTACTCGTTATGGCCAATACGAGTACACCGTCATGTCCTTCGGTTTAACCAACGCTCCAGCCACCTTCTCTCGGTTAATGAACTCAATCTTCATGGAGTATTTGGATAAATTCGTCGTGGTTTACCTCGATGATATACTCATCTACTCCAAGAACGAGGAAGAACATGCCGAACATCTAAGGCTAGTGTTGAAGAAACTTCGAGAGCATCGCCTTTATGCCAAATTTTCTAAATGTGAATTTTGGTTGTCAGAAGTGACCTATCTTAGGACATGTAATTTCTGGTAAAGGTATTGCTGTTAACCCCGAGCGAGTTCAAGCCGTCCTTAATTGGACTCCACCTGAATCGGTCAAGCAAGTTCGGAGTTTCCTGGGCTTAGCGAGCTATTGCCGTCGCTTTGTCGAGAATTTCTCCAAGGTTGCTAAACCTCTAACTGAACTCCTCAAGAAAGATAAAAAGTTCGAGTGGACTCCACAATGTGAGCATAGTTTCCAGGAACTGAAAAGACGTCTAACTTCTGCTCCCGTACTGGTACCACCGGATTTTTCCAAGGACTTTGTTATCTACTGCGACGCCTCGCGACAAGGACTAGGCTGTATTCTCATGCAAGATCGACACGTAATTGCTTATGCTTCACGGCAATTACACCCACATGAGGAAAACTACCCTACTCATGATCTAGAACTTGCAGCTGTAGTCCATGCACTCAAAACATGGCGACATTACCTCCTCGGTAATCGTTGCGAAATTTACACTGATCACCAAAGTCTGAAGTACATATTCACCCAACCGGATTTAAATCTCAGGCAAAGACGTTGGGTCGAGTTGATCACAGATTTCGACTTAGGGATAACTTACACCCCAGGAAAAGCCAATGTCATGGCTGATGCGCTAAGTCGTAAATCTTATTGCAATAATCTGATGTTGCAACAAAGCCAACCACTTCTCCATGAGGAATTTCGGAAGCTTAACCTCCACATTGTTCCTCAAGGATTCCTTTCCACTTTGGTGGCGAAACCTACTCTTACGGATCAAATCACCGCTGCCCAAAACGAGATAAAGGAATATCCCGGATCAAGGAGAACATCGCTAGCGGAGATGCTAAATGTTTCTCCACAAATGATCATGGTGTTGTATACTTTGGGAACCGTCTCGTGGTTCCCAAGAACCGACAACTACGGCAGTTGATCCTTAAGGAAGCTCATGAATCTCCTCTCACCATTCATCCCGGTAGCACTAAGATGTATCAGGATCTACGCCAGAGATTCTGGTGGACTAGGATGAAGAGAGACATTGCTCAGTTTGTTGCTAGCTGCGACGTCTGCCGTCGTGTAAAAGCAGAGCATCAATAGCCTGCTGGCACCCTTCAACCCCTAGCTATTCCTGAATGGAAATGGGACAAAATTGGTATGGACTTCATCACCGGTTTTCCCAGGACCAAGAGAGGGAATAATGCTATCTTCATCGTTATCGATCGTCTTTCCAAAGTGGCCCATTTTTTACCTGTTCGTGAGAGTATAACTGCTAGTCAGTTAGCAGACTTGTACATCTCCCGAATAGTGTCTCTCCATGGTGTTCCTTTGGAAATTAACTCGGATCGAGGAAGTCTTTTCACCTCTCGATTTTGGGAAAGTTTCCAAAATGCTATGGGAACCCGCCTTTCCTTTAGCACCGCTTTTCACCCTCAATCAAGTGGTCAAGTAGAACGCGTCAACCAGATTCTAGAAGACATGCTTCGAGCTTCTGTTATCTCATTCGGAATGGATTGGGAGAAATGCCTTCCATTTGCCGAATTCGCTTATAACAACAGCTATCAATCTAGCTTGGGTAAAGCCCCTTTTGAAGTTCTCTATGGACGACGGTGTCGAACACCCCTTAATTGGTCAGAAACCGGGGAAAGACAATTCTTTGGCCCGGATATGATCCAGGAAGCAGAAGAGCAAGTTCGCATCGTTCGTGAAAAGTTGAAAACAGCCCAATCTCGTCAAAAGAGTCAATATGACCGAAAACATAAGGCTATGACTTTCGAGGTTGACGAGAAGGCTTACCTTCGGGTTACTCCTCTGAAGGGAACCCATCGTTTCGGTATCAAAGGCAAATTGGCTCCTCGTTACATTGGACCTTTTCGCATTCTCGCTAAACGAGGAGAAGTTGCCTACCAATTGGAACTACCTCCGCATCTCTCCAGAGTCCACGATGTCTTCCACGTTTCTCAACTCAGGCGTTGCTTCTCGGATCCTATCCGTGGAGTGGACCACGAAACGCTTGATCTCCAAGATAATCTCACGTATCGAGAGTACCCCGTTCGTATCCTCGATCAGGCCGAGCGTACCACTCGACGTCATAATATCAAGTTTCTCAAAGTTCAATGGTCGCACCATTCTGAGGATGAAGCAACTTGGGAAAGGGAGGATCGTCTTCGACTCGAGTATCCCGCCTTCTTCCCGGAGGAACCTAAATCTCGGGACGAGATTCTTTTGAGTGGGGGTGAGTTGTCACACCCTAGCTAGTTCATGCATTAGAGTGCTGCATCATGTTTTATCTTTCAACAGAAACCTGAAATGGGGATGACAGAACCCCCAGCCCCCTCTGAAACCAACTAGGGTTTACTAAAAACTTTTTCAATGAACCTGAAATGCCCTTCTAAAATGTCCATCATTTTTGTCTTGGTTCAGAACCTCTGCCAAAAGTGATGCACAATTTCCTAGGTCATCTTAGGGTCTTTGAATTAAATCATAAGTATTTGAGTTTGGGCATTTAAAATTATATAAAATATTTCAAATGCCCAAATATTCCCAACCTAAAATGTTTCATGTTGGAAATATTCCAACTATGGACCAGGAGCAGTTTGGTGAATTTTGGAACTATTTAAGTATTTTTAAAAACTCCAGAAAGTTGCAGAAACATAGAAAAAGGAAAAAACAGAAAGGAAAGAGTTACCTCGCGCCTACTAACCGGCCCACCTGCCGGCCCAGCCCAGCTGCCGCGCCAGCGAGCTGCTTGGCTCGGCCAGGCAGGCAGGCAAGGTGCTCGTCGGCGAGCACCGTATGGGTGCCACGCACCTGATCGCCGCCTCGCCGCTCCCTTCTTCGGGCTGAGATGTGGATCGATCTCCCTCTCTCCCCTGAACCCCCCAGACACCTCCTCTCCTCTCCAGCTCCTCCCACTCGCGCTCCCCAGCCATGGCCGACGCCACCGCCGCCGCTCCATCGTCGTAGCCGCGCTCCCCGCCGCCCGTGCTCCGTCTCGTCATGTCCAGGAGCTCCGCTGCCATCCTCTTTGTCGAGCTAACCGAGCCCCGCGTGCTTGTGAGGCCCGAGTCCACCGCACCGACCTCGCCCGAGTCCACCATCACCGGAGATCCCCTTTAACGCCGTCGCCGCATCATCTCGTCCCTGACCTCGCCGGTTGCCTCTACGAGTGCTCTGTGAGCATAACTACCCCCTACCTTTCCTCTCTTGCCCTCGAGCTGTGTAGCCACCGCACGAAGATCACCCGCACGCACCGCCATGGATCTCGTCGCTGACGTGCTCCCGGCCATCCTCCGGCCACCTCACGGTGTCCATCGCACTCACCATGTTGCGTTGAGTCCAACCGTGCACTCCCCGCACCTCACTGCACCCCCTAGCTCGAGTTCGTCTCCAACCGAACTCCGGTGGCTGCCTAGGTCGTCGCCGGCGCCAACTCCGGCCACCCCAACCCCAACTGACTCAACCAAGAGCCGCGGTTCGTCCCCAGCTCCACGTTGATGCCTTCCGCGTCCCATTAGGTGGCCGGAACGTCCAAAACCACTTCCGCCGCCGCATCGGGCTCGCCGGCGGCTAAACGCCGGCACCGCTGACTTTGACTTTGACCACGGGTGGGCCCAGGTTGACTCCGTTGAGTCACTGACAGGTGGGGCCCAGCCCTGTTAACTAATCCAGTTTAGTTTTAATTAAATTCTAACTAAACTAATCGCACTGACACCCTGGACCCACGCGTCAGGTTTGACCTGGACCGGGTCTGTTGACCTGCTGAGGTCAGCGTGACGCAATGCTGACGCAGTAATTATTTCTGGATTTATTTTATTCAGGAAATTCCAGAAATTAGTATAAACTTCAAAAATTCATATAAATTCAACCATAGCTCCAAATCAAACAAATTATATATGAAAAATGATCAGAAAAATCCAATCTATCCATCTGTACTGTTTTCATGCATGATTAAACAAGTTAACTTGCTGTTTAGTGCAAAACATGATAAAGCACTATTTAAGATCACAAATGTGTTTGGAAATTGAATCTTTGGTTCAAATGGTTCAAACCCATCTGGTCTTAGTTGCATTAGCCCAACACACTCATATATGCCATGTCTCATGCATGCATCATATTGTTGCATATTGTTTGGTGATGTTGTGTATCGGTGTTCTCTGCGGCAGGTTCTGCCCCCGAGGAGTACCGTGATTACCCTAACGAAGAGCAATATCAGTGCACCGACCCATCAGGCAAGCAACCAACCATTTGATCATATCGATACAATCCCATGTTCTCGCTTCTGCTCTCTTTTACTGCATTAAGACAACGCGATTCAAACTGCTGTGTGCTGCGGTAGTTGAACCCATTTCCTCTGCATGACCTGTCATTGCCACAGTAACTAGATGAAACCCACTAGCATGTGTAGGAGTTGATTGAGCCATGCATGTGTGTTGTTCCTACCTTGCTATGCCTGCTATGCTTAGAGTCGTGTCAGGTCTGGTTCATCTGGGTGATGGGCTAGAGTGAAATGATCATGTCAGTATGAGAGTGGTGTGTTGAACACGATTTGGTAAAGGTATCGATGAGAGGCCATGTAGGAGTACATGGTGGGTTGTTTCATTGAAGCCGTCCTTAAGCACTGAGATCTGTATGTGTGATTTAAGAATCAGCTACTACCATACATTGGGCCCTGAAATATGACCCCGCTCGACTTCCTATTCACACTAGTCCTCTGTCCAGGAGTTGCAAGTAGTTTCTGGTGTTTATAGCTTACTGGAGGCCGTGGACAGCGCTGACCGTAGGGGTGGGCTGTGATGCGGTAGGTACGTGGCCGGGTATACCGGGCACCCGTTAGGTGTCTCGGAACCCTGTTCACATCGTTTGGGGCTGTGAGCGAAACCCCGGCCGGATCTCCTCATGGATGGAACCCGAATAGGCGATAAACCTGGACTAGAGACTTGAGTGTCTAGGTAGGTCGTGGTCTACACCCACGTCGGCTTTCGCTTGAAGTCTGCCGAGCACATGTCGTGTGCAGACGCTAAGTGGTGGAAACATGTATGAAGAAGTACACCCCTGCAGGGTTAACATAATCTATTCGAATAGCCGCGTCCGCGGTAAAGGACTACTTGGTTGCCTATACAGTTCATAGACAAGTAAACTGGAAACTACTAAAAGCCTCAAGATAAGCGTGAGTGCCGAGGATGGCTCTTCCGTAGGAAGACGGAGGTGGATCCTCGGTAGTGTATTGAAGTGGTGAGTAGTGGACTCGTGTGCGCAAAACCATTTCAAGTTGGAGTCTCGTAGGATAGCTTAGCCAAGAGTCAAAGCTGGCTTGCTACAATAACTCCACCAACCCTTCTTGATAATGAGCATGTATGTAGGGTCTGATGTAAGTCTTGCTGAGTACCTTTGTACTCATGTTGCTTTAATTTATATTTTCAGAAGATGCTACAACCCCTTCCGACGGGTTCTTCGTAGACGTTGACATCGATGAGTAGACTAAGGCCCAGGTGGTGATCCTGAGCACGTGAAGGACCATGTAGTATAGCTAGGCTTACCCAAGCCTCTTTTATTTTACTAGTTGTCTGTACCCAGACAAGTTACCTTCCGCTGTCGTCTTGTATGCTTGTATGACTTGAATGTGGGTCGTGTGACCCGTACTTGTGTGTATGTTATGTATGGCTCTCTGAGCCTCTAAATAAAGTACTTGTGTCGTAGAGTCATGTTGTGATGCCTTGTTGTGTTTGCACATATCGAGCATATTGTGTGTGTGATTGAAATGCTTGGTATGTGTGGGATCTGACTATCTAGTTGTTTATCTTTAGTAGCCTTTCTTACCGGGAAATGTCTCCTAGTGTTACCACTGAGCCATGGTAGCTTGCTACTGCTCCGGAACACTTAGGCTGGCCGGCATGTGTCCTTCTTCGTTCCTGTGTCTGTCCCTTCGGGGAAATGTCACGCATTGAGTACCGGAGTCCTGTTAGCCCGCTACAGCCCGGTTTACCGGAGTCCTGCTAGCCCAGTGCTACAGCCCGGACCCACTTGCTGATGACCGACACGTTCGATGCTGGGTCATGGATGCCTGTCCCTGTAAGTCTGTGCCACTTTGGGTTTACGACTAGTCATGTCAGCCCGGGCTCCGTATCATATGGATGCTAGCGACTCTATCATATACGTGAGCCAAAAGGCGCAAACGGTCCCGGGCAAAGGTAAGACGACACCCGTGAGGATACCGTGCATGAGGCCGCAAAGTGATATGAGGTGTTACAGGCTAGATCGATGTGACATTGAGTCGGGGTCCTGACACCTTCCCACATGACCCAGAAACCGTGGGGGATATGCCCTCCTAGCACAACGGCACGGCAAAATGAGATTGTGTGCGATCGGCAAGCGAGCAAATATGGTTATACATACAGTAGTGCTCAAAAATACAATTATACAGGCGAAATCATTTCCGCTAGTAAGTACATCCCACACAGTCAGTCCCCGCTAAATGTTTCCGTTCGTATATACATCCCACACAAATGCTCCAAGGAAAATATTTCCGTTCACAGGAACATCACACACAATTTTCCCCGTTAAATCGTTTGTGATAGCATTACCATCGCACACAATATTAACAATTTTATCATTTGCGTTATTGAATGCCTAACCCACGGTGCGTAGAAGAAACTGTGTGGCAAAGGTTGTCCATGATAACCCACAAGTATAGAGGATCGTTTGTAGCCTTCTTCGATAAATAAGAGTGTCGAACCCAACGAGGAGCTAAAGGCAGAACAAATATTCCCTCAAGTTCTATTGACCACTAATACAACTCTATACACACTTGATGTTTGCTTTATCTACAACAAGTATGAAACTATTTTGCAAGAATAAAACTACGATTACTTTGCGAGAATAAAACTATGAATAAAATGCAAGGTAATAAAAGTGGATAGCTTTTGTCAACAAGAAAGTCATTTGTCCCTAGGCAATCGATAATAAGTACCGGTAATCATTCTTGTAATTTTATATGAGGGAGAGGCATGAGCCAACATACTTTCTCTACTTGGATCATATGCACTTATGATTGGAGCTCTAGCAATCATCCGCAACTACTAAAGATCATTAAGGTCGTAATCCAACCATACCATTAAGTATTAAGTCCTCTTTACTCCCACACGCCATAACCCACTTATCCGCGTTTAGGCTGCTGTCACCCCCACAACACTGACCATAAGCAAACCATGAACATATTGCAACACCCTACAGCGGGGGCCCCTCACGTTTGCGCGAGATGGAGGGTACCGTAGGACAGCACCATAAATAAAATATACAATCATACCAACCAAGATCACGATTAACCCATAGGACGAAGCGGATTTACTCAAACATCATAGGATAAACAAATATCATTGGGAAACAATATATGGAGTTGAGCACCATGTTTAAGTAGATATTACATCGGGGCTAAGGGGTGTTACACCTCTAAATAGAGGGGGAGAAAGTTGGTGTTAATGGTGGCAAGATTGTTGATGTAGATCGCCATCACGATCCTAGCCCCGGCGGCACTCCAGCGCCACCGGGAGAGAGGGGGAGAGCCCCCCTACTTCTCCTTCTTCCTTGACCTCCCCCCTATATGGGAGGAGGATTTCCCTTCTGGTCCATGACCTCCATGGCGGCGGAGGGGCAGGATCCCCTCCGAGATTGGATCTCCCTCTCTGTTCTCTTCTGTTTCACGCTCTCAGATCTGGCCCTTCACGGTTTCTTAAATTCCCGGAGATCCGTAACTCCGATTGCGCTGATCTTTTTACACCATTTTTTGGATATAAACTTCCTTGCGCCTGAAGTATAGCTCCAACCGACGTTCGAGGAGGGCATGATACATTAGGGCGCACATGGTGGGTTGTGGTGGCCTCGGGCCTCCATTTACGTTGATTCCACCTCCTAAAGTTCACAAATATTCCAAAATAATTCTCCGTATAGTTTCATCATGTTTGGACTTTGTTTAATATGGATTTTTCGCAATACAAAAACATGCAACAAACAGGAACTGGCACTGGGCACTAGATAAGTAAGTTAGTCCAAATAAATCATATAAAAAGTTGCCAAAAGTATGTAAAAGTTGAATAATATTGGCATGAAACAATCAAAAATTATAGATACGACGGAGACATATCAGCATCCCCAAGCTTAATTCCTGCTCGTCCTCGAGTAGGTAAATGATAAAAAAGATAATTTTTGACGTGGAATGCTACCTAGCATAAACTTGATCATATATCTAGTCATGGCATGAATATTAAGCCATAAGTGATTCAAAGCAATAGTCTATAATTTGTCATAAATACATCAATACTCAGGCATCCCAATAAACAATCATGTCTATCAGAATATCAACGCTAAAGAAAGATATCTCTACAAAATCATATAGTCTTGTCATGCTCTGCCTTCTTAACACAAAGTATAAATCATGTACTACCCCAGTGTCAGCCAAGCAATTGGTTCATACTTTTTAACATGCTTCAGCTTTTTCAACCCTCATGCAATACATGAGCGCAAGCCATGGATATAGCACTACGGGTGGAATAGAGTATGATGATAGGGGTAAATATAGACAAGACAAAAAGGTAAGAAAGTCTCACATCGACGCGGCTAACTAACGGGCTATGGAGATTCCCATCAATTGATATCAATGCGAGGAGTAGGGATTGCCATGAAACGAATGCACTAAGAGCTATAAGTGTATGAAAGCTCCATATGAAAACTAAGTGGGTGTGCATCAAATCCTATAATGAAAAATTCCCACTAGTATATGAAAGTGACAACATACAAGACTTTCCATATGAAAAACATGGTGCTACTTTGAAGCACAAGTGTGGTAAAGGATACTAACAATGCCCCTTCTCTCTTTTTTATTTTTTCTTTTTCTTTTTTTTCTTTTTTTTATTTTTCTCTTTTTTTATTTTTCCCTTTTTTCTCATTGTCCGGATTCTCATCCCGACTTGTGGGGGAATCATAGTCTCCATCATCCTTTCCTCACTGGGGCACTGCTCTAAAAATGAATAATGATGATCATCACACTTCTATTTACTTATAACTCAAAAGAAATAAAAATTACCACTCGATACCTATGACAAAGTATGACTCTATATGACTGCCTCTAGCAATGTACCAGGATGTGCAATGACTAGGGTAACATATATGAAAAATGATGAACGGTGGCTGGGCCACAACTACTATGTCAGCTATATGATCATGCAAAGCAATATGACAATGAATGCTCAAGTCATCAAACGGAAGCGGTGGAAGTTGCATGGCAATATATCTCAGAATGGCCATGGAAAAGCCATAATAGGTAGGTATGATGGCTGTTTTGAGGAAGATATAATAAAGCTTATGTGTGATAGAGCACATCATATCACGGGGTTTGGATGCACCTACGAAGTTTGCACCGACTCTCGAGGTGAGAAAGGATAATGCACGGTACCATAGAGGCTAGCAAATTGTGGAAAGGTAAGAGTGTGTATAATCCATGGACTCACATTAGTCATAAAGAACTCATATACTTATTGCAAAAGTTTATTAGCCGTTGAAGCAAAGCACTACTATGCATGCCCCTAGGGGGGAGGTTGGTAGGAGTTAACCATCGCGCGCCCCCGACCTTCACACATAGAGACACAATCAAGGATAAATTGTGCTCCAACTTCTCGGCATAACGAGAGACTATACGTGCATGCTTCGGGAATCACAAACCTTAACACCAATATTCTTACTAACCACAATCGTTTACTAGTATTTCCCATATATTCCATCTCTATATCGCAAAACTATTGCAAGGAATCAAACATATCATATTCAGTGATCCAGAAGTTCTATGCAGGATTTTATGACTAACCATGCAATTGACCAATTCCATTTGTCTCTCTAAATAGATATAAGTGACGCATGAGAGTTTAATTCTTTCTACAAATACCATTATCTAACAAATATAAGTGAAGCAAAAGAGCATTCTACGAACATCGGTTTTCTATGTGAAGAGAAACAGGCAATCCAAACTTCAAATGATATAAGTGAAGCACATGAATCATTCTATAAAGCCATACTCAAAAGATATAAGTGAAGTGCAATGAGCATTCTATAAATAAACCATGGAATATCTCATACCAGCATGGTGCATAAAAGAAAAATTAAAACTAAATGCAAAAGACGCTTTAAGATTTTCACATATCACATGAACGAAATAAAGACGAAAACGTATCGAAACTTGTTGAAGAAAGATGGGATGCCTTCCGGGGCATCCCCAAGCTTAGACGCTTGAGTCTCCTTGAATATTTACTTGGGGTGACGGTCATCCCCAATCTTGAGCTCTTGCCTCTCCTCCTTCTCCTCATATCGAGACCTCCTTGGTCTTTGATCACTTCATCCACGCAAAACTCAACAGAAAGCTCGGTAAGATCCGTTAGTATAATAAAGCAAATCACTACTCTAAGTACTGTTGCAAACCAATTGATATTTTGTTTTTGCATTTTAGCTACTGTAATATAAATTTTCCGTGGCTCATACCACCGACAAAAATAGATATTTTCATCAAAACAAGCAAAACAATGCATCAAGAACAGAATATGTCTTAAACAGGACAGTCTGTAGTAATCTGAACATCTACCATGCTTCTGTTACTCCAAAAATTCTGAAAAAATTATGAAAAAACAAACAATTTGCATATCAAGACTGTGCAAAAAGTATCAGAAATGTTTGATGTTCCAGTAAAAAAATGTAAAATCATGCACTACAGCCAAAGTTTCTGTTTTTGCACTGCACATACCAACAAGCAATCTACTCATCCTAAAGGCAAATCTTGGCACATTATTTTTCTAATACAATGGAATTGTACAAGGGGATAATTATTCTTGTGAGAATCTTCATGAAAAATTCTACATTGTTTCCATGAGCATGAGCACAAGTGTTCAAGGTCGACCCTCACTTCCGCAATGCATCACCTTTCAATCGCTTCTCTTTTGTGAAAAGTTTTAAGTTCCCCTCTATATTTTTTTGTTTTTAAACTTTATAAAAGCACTCAATAGAAATAAAAGACTCTCTAAAACTTCCGGGTTATCTCCCTGGCAGCGCTTTCTTTAAAGCCATTAAGCTAGGCATAAAGTGCTCAAGCGATGAATCCACCTGGATCCCAAGGTATATCAAAGCCAATTTTAATTAATAATGATTTGTCATTTAGTAGTGAGCACAAAGCAACATATATCATGCAATGACGAAGTCTAACTCTCTTCCTATGCATCGGCATGTCATACAAGAAAAATTCATGCACATCAAGTAATGACCAATACATAGCATAAGAAGTTTCTTGCAATTTTATCGTGTTGGAAACATAGAGAGGTGGAGATGTAGTTCCTCTCCCATAATAATTGCAAGTAGCAGCAGAAAGCACATGCATATTATATTCATCAAAATCATCATGTGTACTGGTAGAAAGCAACCCATCGATGTAATTCTTAATAAGAGCAAACTTCTCTGATATAGTGTAGTTTGGAGAATTCAAAAAGATAATAGGACTATCATGTGTGGGTGCAATAGCGACAATTTCATGTTTAACATAAGGAACAATAGCAAGTTCATCTCCAATAGCATAATTCATATTGGCATCTTGGCCACAAGCATAGCAAGCATCATCAAAAATGGATATTTCAAACGAATCAACGGGATTATAGCAATTATCATAGCATCCATCCTTTGGTAGGAACGAAGGGACATTAAACAATGTATGAGTTGAAGAGTTACTCTCATTAGAAGGTGGGCACGGGTAGCTAATCCGTTCTTCCTCCTTTTGTTCTTCACTCTCCTCATCATCTTTTTCATCCAATGAGCTCACAGTCTCATCAATTCCTTCTTCCATAGACTCCTGCAAAACATTATTCTCTTCTTGGACACTGGAGATTTTCTCAATAAATGCATCAATATTGGAATTGTATTTATAATTATCATAGCAATATTTAAGTATGGAAAAAAAATTCAGGTCTATAAACATCATCATCAAAAGCTTCATACTTTAAAAACAAAGATTCAATTTCATAAGCACCCTTAAAAGCAACGAATTCTTCTACTCGTTCCACATCATAGTAATCATATATACTATTAGCATAAGAAGCCAAGGTTTCATTATCATTAAATTCACATGAAAAGGGAAGATGTGGAGCGTTCATCCTAGAGCAACAAGTATAATCATATCTCAAGCATAGCTCCCGAGCATACCAATGCAGCATATGAATTTGATCCCATAAAAGTTTCCCTTTTTGTGTCAAGGGATAATCCCTAAAGTATTCACGTTGATCCAGCGTTACTCCCATTATCAAGTTGAATGGGGTTTTCTCAGGATTATCAAAGTAGTGCATAATATTTTTCACATAACGAGCATCGAGGGTTTTAGGAGGTTCCCCATCACCATGAGTACCAAGTACAACTAATTTTTTCGGTGTTTCGTGTTCCATATCCATAACTAAAGATAGAGAACAACTTAGAACAGGTAATAAAAACTACTTGGTGATAAAGCAAACAAGCACACACGAGAATATTCACCCCACGTTATTGCTCCCCGGCAACGGCGCCAGAAAAAGGTCTTGATAACCCACAAGTATAGGGGATCATTTGTAGCCTTCTTCGATAAATAATAGTGTCGAACCCAACGAGGAGCTAAAGGCAGAACAAATATTCGCTCAAGTTCTATCGACCACCAATACAACTCTACACACAGTTGATGTTTGCTTTACCTAGAACAAGTATGAAACTATTTTGCAAGAATAAAACTATGAGTACTTTGCGAGAATAAAACTACAAATAAAATGTAAGGTAATAAAAGTGGATAGCTTTTGTCAACAAGAAAGTCATTTGTCCCTAGGCAACCGATAACAAGTACCGGTAATCATTCTTGTAATTTTATATGAGGGAGAGGCATGAGCTAACATACTTTCTCTACTTGGATCATATGCACTTATGATCGGAACTCTAGAAAGCATCCGCAACTACTAAAGATCATTAAGGTCGTAACCCAACCATAGCATTAAGTATCAAGTCCTCTTTACTCCCACACGCCATAACCCACTTATCCACGTTTAGGCTGCTATGACCCCTGCAACAGTAACCATAAGCAAACCATGAACATATTGCAACACCCTACAGGGGGCCCTCATGTTTGCGCGAGATGGAGGGAACCGTAGGACAGCACCATAAATAAAATATACAATTATACCAACCAAGATCACGATTAACCCATAGGACAAAGTGGATCTACTCAAACATCATAGGATGACCAAATATCATTGGGAAACAATATATGGAGTTGAGAACCATGTTTAAGTAGAGATTACAGTGGGGAGAAGGGGTGTTACACCGCTGCATAGAGGGGGAGAAAGTTGGTGTTCACGGTAGCAAGATTGTTGATGTAGATCGCCGTCATGATTCTAGCCCCGGCAGCACTCCGGCGCCACCGGGAGAGAGGGGGAGAGAGCCCCCCTCCTTCTTCTTCCTTGACCTCCCCCTAGATGGGAGGAGGGTTTCCCCTCTGGTCCATGCCCTCCATGGTGGCGGAGGGGTGGGAGCCCCACCGAGATTGGATCTCCCTCTTTGTTCTCTTCGGTTTCGCGCTCTCAGATCTGGCCCTTCACGGTTTCTTAGATTCCTGGAGATTCATAACTCCGATTGCGCTGATCTTTTTACAAGATTTTTTTCCGGATATAAGCTTCCTTGCTCCTGAAGTATAGCTCCAACTGATGTTCGAGGAGGGCACGATACACCAGGGCGTGCCTGGGCCTGGTGGCGCGCCCTGGTGGGTTGTGGTGGCCTCAGACCTCCGTTTACGTTGATTCCACCTCCTAAAATTCACAAATATTCCAAAATAATTCTCCGTAGAGTTTCATCACGTTTGGACTTTGTTTGATATGGATTTTCTGCGATACAAAAACATGCAACAAATAGGAACTGGCACTTGATAAGTAAGTTGGTCCAAATAAATCATATAAAAAGTTGAATAATATTGGCATAAAACAATCAAAATTTATAGATATGACGGAGATGTATCAGTCCATCACACACAGTTTTTATGTGGTAAACGTTTGCGCAAGGTGGCCTAACGCAAACAATTTTGAAGAGAATGTTGTGTGTGATTGTTCATTGATCCAACACGGTTTATTCCTAGAAACTATGTGCGTTGCCTTAGGTCATTGCCCATGGTATTTTCTCAATAATCATTTGCAATAGCAAAAACCAATTAGCAAGCAAATTCGCCATTAGTAGGCTAATTTCCCTATTATTAATAGTCCATTTATTAATCTAATTGATATTCATATTAAACACATAATATATTTAATTCTCATATTAAGGAAGCAGGATTTCATAATTGAAATACATCATAGTACAACATGATATAGCTCCAGCACTTAGCTACCCATTACACAACTGCACCAGCACCAACTTTCACATGCAACATTTAGAACATTTGGAAATTAGCATCATAGACAGTACATAGACAGATGCATCTCATTTGGAAAACTACTGAAGCGGAAGGCGAATATTGAGCCTTCACTGATGTTGAAGGTCTTTGCAACTTTAGGATAGTGCATGTGGATGATTGACCGTCCATCCTTCATCCTCTTCAGGAACACTTCAATATTAAACCATGGGTGTTGTATGAATACCTTCCTTGCCTCCTGACCATACAGGTTGTTTTAGAGGTAATCATCAGTAAACTGCTTTGGAAAGGCCTGAAAACAAGGATGTGCATAAATATCTTCTCTATATTGGAAATGGGCAAAGGAATAAAAAAGACAAGGTATAATAGTTAGTACTATCCTGTAGTGAACTGATGGCTTCTTCATTGTGCAGACAAAGATCTTGTTGTTTTTTGTCTCTAATTTCTTTATCCTAACAATCTTTCTAGTTTCTTGACTTGACTGATATTCAAGGACAACTCATTTCCCCATATGCAAAAAGGGTCGAACAGTGGGTCAAAACCTCTGACAGCAGGACCTACATGTGCAAGACCAAATTGTTTAAAACCTAAGTATTAGAATGGTTCCTGCAATTGCACAATAATGTGCTATTAGATAAAGGACCATGCATGTGCAAACCTCGATTGTAAACCTCAGTGCTTCCCATTGTTTCCATGCAACACATATAAGGTAGTTAGTGATCAGGTTAAGTGAGGGTTCGCATGCTATTAGTAAAATATGTTGATGAAAAATAAGCACATTCTAGATTCATCAGATTAATTCAAGCCACATGGAAAACCCATTTATCCAAACCAAGCAC
This sequence comes from Triticum aestivum, assembly GCF_018294505.1. Lineage (NCBI taxonomy): Eukaryota > Viridiplantae > Streptophyta > Magnoliopsida > Poales > Poaceae > Triticum > Triticum aestivum. The sequence goes on from NC_057810.1 coordinate 417,346,511, forward strand.
GATTAAGAACTAGGAAATATACCAATTGTATATGTTTCCCATGTATTAAGTGCAGCCAAATTTGATTATTCCTCACATGCACAACAATACAAAATTCTACCCACGACAATTGGACATTGCATTGCATAATTGAACCAAGTAGTTAACTAAACACCACAACAAATGAACCAAACATTAACTGAGCACCACATTGCACAATATAACATACTCCTAATAGAAGATCAGACAGTTAACCAAACCAAGCATGCTTAAGAACTTGGAAATATAGCAATTGTATTCGTTTCTCATGTATTTAGTACAATCAAATTCGATTTACTTCTCACATGGTATACAATAACAGAATGCACCCACAACAATTGAACATCACATTCCAGAATGGATACAAACAGTTAACTAAACACCACAACAAATGAACCAAACATTAACTGAGCACCACATTGCACAAATGTATAACATACTAGAAGATTAAACAGTTAACCAAGCCAAGCATGCTTGACAACTTGGAAATATAGCAATTGGATTTGTTTCTCATGTATTTTGTAAATAAAATTTCGATTTATTTCTCACATGGAAGACAATACAAAATTGCACCCTAAAGAATTGAACATCACATTTGCAGAATTGAACCAAACGATTAACTGAACACGACAACTAATTAACCAAATAGTTAATAAGTGAGCACCACATTGCGCGACATATAGAACATATACACTTGAGCAACAGATTGCATGGTAAAAGTAGATAGCACAATTCACTAGAATTTGTTAAGGAATGGCAGTAGCTAGCAAACTGAACATGGGTCCTTATAGTGAGCTAATAAGACAAGCTACTCCTCATTGTCAGAGATATCGATGACTTGGCTCCTTGTACATGGAAGAGGGTGAAGCCTCCGCATCATGGGTGCCCTCGTCGTAGTGGTGAGTAGCCTGAGCCGCTCCGGGCACCAACCTTCTAGCTCTCGTGTTGAGGTAAGCACATGCATGTTGTGAAAACACCTCGTAGTCTTTGTCGAAGGCACCGATGGTGGCCTCGAGAAAACGCCATGAACTGTCGTTTAAAGCAACTAACCGCGTCGCGGCGTCGACACACGAGGTGTTGATGGTGGCCTCGACGGTGAGGTGCTCCTCCAAGATCTGGGTGTCGGCACGAATGGCAGCCATCGTGACCTCATCCGCGCGTGCGGCCACGATTTGCTTCTCCGCTACCAAATCCTCCTTGAGCTTCTGGCTATACTGCGTGCACCATGGCTTAGGGCGGTGCTTATTTGGTGGAGGGGTCGGTGATTTGGGTGGAAAGTGTCGCGCCGGAGGTCGGGGCATGTGGGATGTGGAAGGAGGAGGAGGATGGGGGTCTGGTGTGGATTACTTGCCTGGATAGACGAGGTCGAGCAGCGTGAAGGAGGGTCGCCGGCAAGGGGGGCAGCGCTGCAAGCAAGGAGTGATGGTATCAACTTGGAAAGGAAGGCAGAAACAGGGGAAATGTGGCTTTTGGTAAGGGGGAGGGGCGGGGAGGTAGATATTTTTGCAGAAACCGAAAATTTTGAATCGGTTCTGCGAAAAAACTGGCGCGCAAAGTGTCATCAGACACGGTCCCTTATTCAGAACTATGTATGATATGTGAACATCACAAACGATTCAGATAGCTTAACCCGTGTGTGATGAGTTTGAACGTCAAAAATTTTTGTTCGCACTACAAAAAAAAGACACATCCGTGACATTTTGGGCCGAACGAAAAAATTTCTGTCATACATATGACACTTCTATGACGATAATTGTGACAAAACCCGGTATCATCATAGATGTGGTGGGCTCCTACTTCTATGACAAAAACTCATGACAAAAAATGGGCTTTTCGTCCTGGGCGGGCCGGAGACGCAGCTGCATGACATTCTTTGGGCCGTCCATGACGGAAAAAACCGTGGTAGAAGCGAGGGGGAGGAAAATTTCGGGGAGTTGCCAGTTACGGTGGGAGAGTGATGCGTGTTTCTCTCGTACGTACGCGTGTGTGTGCGAGGCATTGGCTCTAACTGAATCGAGCGAGGCGTTGGTCTCTAACTGAACCCAAGCGATTGCACTGCAGGCTACGCGTTACTGAACCCGAGCGATCGATCGGTGGCTGTTAACTGAACCCGATGGAGCGATTCCTTCATTGCTGCTGCTAACTGAAGCCGATCGATGCTGCCTCTAGGATGAACAGTGAGCGTTGCGGGGGGGTTTGGATGAACAGTGAGTGGTGGCGTTGCCTCTGGATGAACAGGAACCCGTGGTGTGGAGGGCTGGATGAACAGTAGACGGTGGAGGGGTGGCCGTGGAAAGGTGGTTGAACAGGACCCCGTGGTGTGGAGGGCTGGATGAACAGTAGACGGTGGAGGGGTGCCCATGGAGGGGTGGTTGAACAGGACCCCGTGGTGTGGAGGGCTGGATGAACAGTAGACGGTGGAGGGGTGCCCATGGAGGGGTGGTTGAATAGTAGCCGGTGGAGTAGCGCGCGGTGGAGGCTTTATGAACAGGAGCCCGTGGAGGCTGGAGGAGGTCGATGGTAGCCCGTGGAGGCTGGAGGAGGTCGACGGTGGAGATGAACAGTATCCCGTGGAGTCCCGTTTTGCGGTACGCCACACCTCTCCCCCCGTTTCGACCGTAGCGCTCCAACACAAGTCCGTTTCGTCCGTCTGTGGTACGCCACACCCCTCCCGATCAACAGGACCCCCGTTTTGACCGTAGGAGGTCCGTTTCGTCCGTTTTGTGGTACTCCAGGCCCCTCCCGATCAACATGACCCCCGTTTCGACCATAGGAGGTCCGTTTCCTACGTTTTGCAGTACGCCAGGCCCCTCACAATCAACAGGACCCCGTTTCGAACATGGCCGGTCGAACACAAGGCCGTTTCCTCCGTTGTGCGGTACACCAGGCCTCGTTTCCATCGCCTGTTCCGTCCAAGCCCTCCCGATGAACACGACCACACATTCCGTTCCGACCCAGCCGGTTGGCTCCCCATGAACACGACGCGACGCTGTTTCTCCGTTCCGACCCAGCCATGTACGTATGCATGATAGGCGTTAGAGACCCTGCCCGTATGTACGTACGTGGCCGTATTTTCTTTCTTGCACCCTCGCCGTTGTACGTATGTGTACATGCTACGTGCGCGCCTCTACTACGACACATGCGTGCCTCTGCATCTACGACACGTGCGCGCCTCTACATCGACCAGTATGTACGTACACGTTCGCGACCAGAATGACAACGCTACATACGCTTCTACTAGGTGGGTCCCGACTATCAGGCACTTCCTTTCGTGCGAAGATGTAGCTGGTGGGTCCCAGCAGTCAGGGGGGCGAATCGTTTTTTTTGCCCGGACGCACTTCCTTGCGTTCGAAGATGTAGCTGGTGGGTCCCAGCAGTCAAGGGGGTGAATCTTTTTTTTTTGCCCGGACGCACTTCCTTGCGTGCGAAGGTGTAGCTGGTGGGTCCCAGCAGTCAAGGGGGAAACATTTTTTTCGCGAAATATGGGGGCCCGTCCGGTGGGTCCCCGCTGTCAGGTGGAGGAATAATTATTTTGTGCGTAATAAGGAGGCACTTCCTTGCTGCGGCCGTGGACCCAGCTGTCAGCCTCTCCACGTACAGTCCACGTCCGTTGGAAGCCGTTCCTTGACCATGTTGACCAGGCCGCGTCGAGAGTACCAGGGCGGTGGACGACGGTGAGGCCTAGGAAGGGGAAGACACGGAGTCGGGGAAGACGTGGTAGTGGATGCCCACGCGTAGAGGAGTACGAGGGTTCACTGGTTCGCTGCGGTGTGAGGCTGCCGTCACCGCAGAATAACAGGGGGTGTGGGTGAGTAGAGGGATGGCCTAGCCAGCGGTGGGAGTAGTAGGGGGCGGTGAGGCCTCTGCCGCATCGCAGCCGGCCATGGGAGGCAGGAGCACGAGGCACGACCGGCGCTGGTTTGGGCGGCTGGAGCAAGAAGACCAGAGGTTGAAGAAGCACTACGGCCGTTGGATGGACATCGTACGGTCACTGGAGCTAGAATCGTGCATATTGACTAAGTTGACAAAGCCCTCCGTCCCCGTCAACTTAGTAGGCCCACAAGTCAGCTTGCCACTATACTGGGTCCCAGCTAACAGGGGGAGTATTCATTTTTTTGTGCGTAATAAGGTGGCACTTCCTTGCGTGCGAAGATATAACTGGTGGGTCCGAGCTGTCAGAGCCGGCCGCGGGGAGGAGGGAGCAGGCAGTCCCGCCGGCGCTTGTTTGAGCAGCTGGAGCAGGAAGAGCAAAGATTGAAGAAGCACGACGGCCGTTGGATGGCCATCCAACAGTCACTGCTTGTGCGTCAACCTTTTTTTAGGAAAGCCTCAAATCTGTGGAAAACAGCATACAACCCATCTGCCATTATTTTTAATAATTTACGGCCCATTTGCTAATTCTTAAGGTTTTTTTGGAGCCCATATTCTTTTCATTAGCATTACAGCCCATATTGTGGCCACGGTTAAAAACTTATACGAAATTTTGCATATTTTAGTGCGGTCCGAACTGTTTTTAATCCTGAAATTTCAACTCACATTCAAACTGATTTTAGAAATAAATGTATATCAATATAAAATCCAACAAATTCTCCACGCATAAAAATTAATGTAATTTAAAATCTCGAAATGAAAAAAAGATATTTGAAACTAACTGCCGGTGTGATGTGTTTTAAAAATGTACAACCCATTTCTCATTACTGATGGGCCATTTTCTCGGCCAGCCGAATGAAAGCTCTCCTCGTCTTGAAAGATTTGCAGCCCAACAGGCCTGACAAAGCGACTTACTTGGCAAATCACAAAAAAACTGGGCTATGGCCGTGGACCCAGCTGTCAGCCTCTACACGTACAGTACTCTCCCGATGGAATGTCGTTGACCACATTGACCACGCCACGTCGAGAGCACCAAGGCGGTGGACGACGGCGAGGCCTAGGAAGGGGACGACGCGGAGCCGGGGAAGACGCGGCAGTGGATGCCCACGCGGAGAGGAGTACCAGGGTTCACTGGTTTGACTACGGTGTGAGGCTGCCATCGCCGCAGGGCCTGGCTAGCGGTGGGAGTAGTAGGGGGCGATGAGGCCTCAACGGCAGCACAGCCGGTCACTGGAGGCAGGACCAGGCGGTCTCCCCGGCGCTGGTTTGGGCGGCCGTTGCAAGAAGAGCAGCGATTGAAGAAGCAGCAGGACCGTTCAATTCAAATCCAACGGTTATTGTTGCTAGAATCGTTTGTTGACTAAGTTGACAAGCCCTGCATACGCGTCAACGTAGTAGGCCCACAGGTCAGCCTACCAACCGGTGCGCCCCAGATGTAAGTGGGAGGAATCATTTTTTTCGTGTAATAAGGAGGCAGTTGATTGCGTGCGGCCAGGCCAGCGGAGGGAGTAGGGTGGGCCGGGAGCCTGCGCGGCATCACAGCGGGCCACAAGAGGAGGGAGTAGGCAGTCCCGCCGGCGCTAGTTTAGGCGGCTGGAGCGGGTAGATCAGAGATTGAAGAAGCACGGCGGCTAGAATCATGTGTTCACTAACAAAGCCTTGCGTAAACAAGTCAGCCTCGAAATCTGTGGCGTGTACATCCCATTTGCTATTATTTTTATAATTTTTACTCATTTTCTAATTCATATGGAATTTATTGCAGCCCGTTTTCCATTTTTAGAATTGCCAGCCATTTTCTGGTCAGTACCAGGGTCAAAAAATTAACTAAATATGTGGGACATTTTTGCTGGGGAACAAAATATTCTTAATCCAAAAATTAATAGCCATACTAAAACAAATTTAAAAATAAGTTAGTATTATGTCATGTTAAATCCAATGAAATATGTATAGGATATCAGTGAAGAACAAAATTCAAAAAAAACTAATATCCCATTTGCTCGTCTTGAAAGATTTGCAGCCCAGTAATTTAGAGAAAACAAATAGGCCTAGCTTGGGTATTCTTCAAAAACAAATACTGGGCTACCTATTTTCCCAAAGAACTGGTGCATGAGCATTTAGCTTTATTTATTTATTTACTTATTTATGTTTAGGGGACCATGAGCATGTACCTGGGCCGGATTCATGTGAGAGCGTCCCTTCCTGTTAATTATGGGCTTCTCTATTGGGCCTTCATCAGTGGGCTGCATGTTATCAACAAGTGGAAAATGTGTTCCGTACAAAAAATAGTATGAGCTACGTATGGTACGGGGCACTAAAGGATCGAACCGTGCAACGACTTCCAAAACATTGTGTTTTTCATTCTAACAACATATTTATATTCAACCAACAGACGAAATATACTACTGATTGTACATTGAAAACAGCAGTAGCAGCAACCAGGGCTGGGGGGTGCAACAGAAGCAGTAAGCAGGCCAGAAGAGTGAAGACGCATCTCTCTCTTCCAAACCAAACATCAGCCATCATTACAAAAGGGCTACCAAAAAAGAACAAGTGTATGCATCAAACTAAATAAAGATCCTACTACACCAAGTGTATGCATCTAACTAACTGGCTCAGTTAGACATTACTATTTATTAAGCTGTGGAGATTGGCTGACGGCTTGAACCAGATGGGTGCCTGACGGGGGAAACTCCAGCCAGCAGGTCGAAGTCTGATACTTGCCACCCTCTCTCCTACTTTGGACTGTAGAGCGTGGCGGCACATATCAGGGTATGGTGCATGCAGAGACGCATGGTATGCTGCGTACACACAGTTTTGCCTGATGAACGAAACCGCGCTGCCATCATGATCCTTGCCATCGGTTATCTCCTGGTTAATCGGATAATTCATTCCGACAAACAGAGAGCGTGTGCCAAGGCTACATACCAGCCTCAAGTCAAAAATTCCTGAAGGCCCACAGAAGCTGGGATCCTGCTCAAAGACCTTGCAATGACTGTGATTGTATTCCGCGAAACAACACGTCCGGTACGTGCAAATGATCATCAATCTTTCGCCGTCGTCTGATCGAGCCAGGAACCACCTGCAACTGCCATGCCGCTTTTCTTTGAAAGGTTTTGGGATTAGGAAGGGTAGGGACACCAGGCGTCCTACAACATCATATCAAGTTGGAGTCAAATAAAAAAGGGCTCTTGATTTAGTCAATCCTAAGAACAACATGTTGTGAGCATGAATATTTTTTTAGTAAATGTTGACAGTAATATAAGCAAGCCATCATGATATCATAGGAAAGTAACATACTGTTATAACAGCCGTTTGTAGCGATGACTGGAGTAGGCCAGCAATACATCCAGCCATAGAAGGAGTCGACAGCGTAAATGAAGCCCTTGTGTTCAATGGCATCAGAGAACCATGGAGGATGTATGATCCTACGATGGACGTCCAGATTTATCCACTTACCGCAGTGACCTGTCAGATAGGCGAGACCGCGGTTGAAGAACGCAATTAGCCTGAAATCTTTATAATTCCCAGATCTTGTGGGCACTTGGCAGATTACAACCTTGAGCAAATCAAACTTGGTATCATGTTGGCTACTGTAAGATTCTGAGTATTCTGGGCCGCGGTGTCAAAGCAGTGCAGTGTTAATCGAAGGAAGGGGGATCAATCGCCGGGTGTAGACCTCCACGAGCATCCAGCTGCTGCGACCGTCGACGAGCACCATCCAAGACATGTTCATGCCGACCCAGTACATACCGTTAATGTAGCTGAGGCTGACGGGGATCGGATCACAGTGAAGGGGGTTGATGCTCGCCACCCTATGATCGTTATGCTGCATGACACGCCGTTTCTGAAGATCAGGCGGCATCAGCAAGCAAGGAGCTGGCTTAAAAAGCTCCGTCCTGAGGGCTTTGAGTAAACGGTACAGCCCCGACGAGCACGCGGCGAGCGGCATGGTACTGAGATTGTCCACACGCGAAACAATGAGCTTGATTACCTCTATGGGGAGCGAATTCCAGCCACTCTTTCGGCGGACGCTGCTCGGTTCTGCCATTGTTAGTGCTTGGGTTTCGGACGAGGGGGGGAGGCACCTTAGCGGGGATGGAAGCTTGGACAAGATTATGTGCGGACAAAGATGGAGAAGCGAATATGTGCTGCGGGAAGTGGACATGTGATGATGACTACAACACGCCGCTTGACTTATGAGACACATACCAGTAGCGTAGGGTCATATTGATGCCAGACAACTTGCTTGAGTGATCACAGTACTGGTACTCCCTACAGTACCTACTACAGTACTATGCCCTAGCTTGCTAGAGTAGAGTAGTAGAGTAGGACTCTGCTCTACTACTAGCACCGGAGGATTAGTATATCCTAATCTAAAATAGTTACAAACTTCGATGCCCGATTGTGGAACGACTACGAACCGTGCTCAAGGACCATGTCTACGTGATGTTTGGACTTATATGCAAAAAAATAGCAAGATGCCCATGCATTGCACGGCACACCATCATCACCAACTCGGTTTTCTATAAGAGTAGATATATATAGATACAGATAGATAGAGACTAGGGAGTAGTAGTAAGGACACCATCTACTGCTTCGTGTGCTACTCCTGTGCTCCATTCGGCGGCCGCAACGTCCCCCCCTACAGCCACTCCCTCCTGCGCTCCATTCGGCAAGCACTGTTGAAATCTAGGGAGCACACTCGCGACTGCTGGCAGCCACGACTTCACCGACGACGACTTCTTCCCCAACCTCGGCAACCTCTTCCTCAATGACATGGGCGACAACCTCAACACCAACGGTGCTGCTCTCGTTGCACCGTATGTGTTTCTGTCCTTCCTGTTCGAAATCGTGGTAGAATTCATGTTTCTAGTCTGTATCCTACTACTACGATAGTCCACATGATTAGTCTCATCTCTGTTATAGTCGTCATGATTTATTTTGTGCTTATTCGGATTAAATCTTGTAGTAACTTGCTCACATATTCAACTGGCGCAACGTCCCCTATAGCCACTCCCGTTTCATGGACGGCCTGGTCGATGCCTCCAAGGAGCCCTTCGTCCACTACTACGAGTGCCCGATGCCATTTTGTGGCTCGCCAGCGGACATGGTGCATCACCTCACGAATGCGTGCAACGTTCACTGCTGGCCATTGGCGGAGAACATCAAGTACGACACATGCTACCGGTTCACCATGCCGGAGTCGCTGGAGGATCACGGCCGCCTGCTAGTCTCGGAGGAGGACGGCAGCGTCTTCCTCTTGGTCGTGGGCACTGGCAAGGCCCGTGCAGGCCGCCGCCCCGTCTTTGTAGCGTGCGTCAGGGGCGTCGCCGCTGACGCTGACACTGACACGAGGCAGGTGTACGGGTGCAAGGTCAATGTTACTACCCCTCCGGGTCACGTGGGCGGCGAAACCGGCCTCATCAGACAGACTTGGAATCTGAGGAGCTGGGACTATCCCGCCAATGTGGACTTGGAAAACCCATGGCATCCATTCTATCCTTTACCCGCCGACTCGGTGCACGGGGACTCCAAGGAGGTTCACCTGGACATACGCATTATCAAGTGCACTTAGAAAACATGTAGTGTGTGTGGGGGCGCTTATGGCGCGTGTCTTTGCCGCTTTTGATTCCGTAAGCTTGTCGTTAAACTTGAGTGGCTTTCGCCGCAGTCCTTCCTTTGAACTACTCCTCTCAGTGAGCTGATGTAAAACACTTTGGGTTTCATTTGATAATGGAACTGGGGAGGAGCCTCCCTGTTCTTCTAAAAAAATATGCATTATTAAGTTAAATGTTGATCATTAGTCTTCGCTCAATGTAACCCGTTGTCTAAGCATGTGGAGACTTCCATCCAGGATCTTGCTCTATTGGAGTATCGCACATGAATAAAAGTGTATCCATTTATGGTTTAGTCTAGAATCTTCCATGTATGAATTTTTACTACAGTACTAGTGAAAGACTTACGATGAACCATTTCTTACATCTCCTCTGCCCCCTTGCAAGTCATCCTGATTTAATCCCTCCGTCTAGGTGTATAAGGGCATGGTTAATATTACTTAATAGTATAGCCAACTGTTGACTATAAGAAAGCGCCATGTCATCTGTAGCCAACATGTATAACAATCGATACTCAAAAACTAATTCTTAAATATCATTTCTTGCAAAGCACAATAAGTGTTATTTCTTCACAAGTTTTGGATGCAGGTTGAACAGTTGAACGCTTTTGTTTGCCAAAGATACCTTTTTATCTATTTCACTCAGATGTTTGTGAGCTCTAGAGAGGAGATAATATCCGAAGAAACCTATCGATACCCGTTACACATGAGATGACCCCCACATCCTTTGTCAAAATAAACAACTCCCCGATCAATGCATTTCACTCTTCGGTGCAACGCACGGGCACCTTACTACTATAGATTAGTACGACCAAAAATTGAACTAACATTATATATAGTACGATAAATACTGATGCATGTCACCCAAAATTATATCATTCAAAACTATGTTCGAATACGAATCCAACGATATAGTTTTTGTTGACATGCACTAACATTTTGTCAGTTAAATCTTCAGTCAAATTCAATGGGGGACTAATAAATCACGACCGATGTAGTACAAGTGTAGAGGGCGGCGCTGCACGGGAGTCTCACCTCTCACCCCGCTCGTGGCACGGCAGTAAAGCCATCATATCACAAAACCCAACCACTCCCGGTAATAAATGGCCTGGTAAAATAAACGGACAAGCAACCATCACATCCCTCCGTCTTTTTTGCATTTCATCTCTCTGCATTTACTTTCTCCGGTTCATCTCCCACGCTCGATCCGTAGCTACTACTCCTAGGGCCAGTTCTTTTGGCGGCTTCCCCTGCTTTTCCCACAAGATTAGTCAAAGTGGAGAGTAACAATAAGGCACCTCACTCATTTATTTGGGCTTCTAAACTACTACTCCGTCCTGGTTTATTCCTCACCATTGTAATTTGTGCTAAATTTTGACCAAAGATTTAACTGATAAAATGTTACTCCAAACACTTAGGCGCGGTGCATCTAGGTGTGTAAGTCATCTTAAGAAAACCAAATAATCCGAAAACACTTAGGCACGGTGCATTAACTTCTACCTCGTTTCTTGTTTCTTGACATATCAACCAATAAGAGATAAAGAGTGTGCATCCTTTTAATGACTTGAGATATCAAACATGACATGACGTGGTTAGTTCATTGCATGCAATACTATTAATTAGAAAATAAACATTAACGTTTCTCGTTTTCTCCTCCTCCTTGGTCACGCGGTGCACAGAGAAATAACCACAGAGAAGGAAGCTAAAAGTAAACAATCAAACGAGCATTTTTGCATTTGTTTTGCATTGAATCGTTTCACAAGCTTGACTAGTGTTGTTTTTCCACTTCTAAAAAAAACCACATCGTAATGTTCAAACATGCATTTGCACGTACATAAGTAATAGTAGTACTCCCTCCGTCTAGGTGTACAAGTCTTCCCTCCTTCTTGGTCACCGTGCACAACCAAAGATGACTTATTGACCTGGACAGAGGGAGTAGCACAGTCTGCAAGCATATATCGAGAGAGACGCGTAGTCCGACAGTATATAGTAAAGTTTGTGCTATATGCACGTACTTGCAAAATTCGTAATAATACACAATGTTTCCAAACTTTCCCTTTTACATACTTAATTAAGGATGCTAAAAATTCCTGAACGTTCGGGATTTATCATTTGCGTCCCAAAACTAATGAGATCGCCTTACGAAACAAAAATTATACTACTCCTAAAAGCCACGGCGCTCGCAGGAGCGCTTGCGGCGCGCCACGAGTGCCCTGGTGCGCGGCCGTTTCCCAGCGCGCCGACACAACGCCTCTTCCTCAGCCTCGCAACTCGCGAGGTGATGATTGGCGGCTTGCCGGCGGGCGAGCGCGATATCACCGGTGTGGTGATCCGGCGCCAACAGGTACTCCTCCTGGCTGGAAGCGTGCACCCGGTCCACGTACCGCCAAGCATAGATGAGGCGTTTGGGCCCAACTGCACTCAGGGTGTCGGCACGGGCGTCCTCCACCACCCTCACGGCCCTCGCACGAGCCTTCTGCCAAAGAACCAATTGCTTGACTCTCTCGGACGCGACATAAATCTCCCAGAAAGCTTGTTGTGCGGTGCGCTTCTCTTCCTCGGCCTTCTTCTCCGCCTCTATTTTGGCACGCTTTGCTAGAGGCAAAGCCTCCCACAAGGGGACATCCATTTCTTTCCAAAGCTCCTCAAGGCTGGGGGGCTCGGCAGGCGGCGTGGCGTTCTCCTCATAGCGGGGAGCCGACGCGTCCTCCGACGCGCGTGCCGGCGAGATTGAGAATGCCAACGCGTCCACCTCGATGCGTCACAGCGAGGAGCGGAACGCCAATGTGTTCTCCTCGACTAGTGGCGGCGAGGAACGGAATGGCGACGCGTCGCGTCGCGGCGAGGAGCGGAACACCGACGCGTCCTCCTCGACTAGTGGAGGCGAGGAATGGAACGGCGACGCGTCGCGTAGCGGCGAGGAGCAGAACACCGACGCGTCCTCCTCGACTAGTGGCGGCAAGGAACGGAAAGGTGACGCGTGACCGTTTGCGCGGTGCAACGAGGGGCTCCTAGGGCTTGGGAGGGGAGATGCCATGGTGGTCGACGTGAGAGGGAGGGGGAGGAGATAGCGATGAACGTGAACGTGAGGGGGAGGAGATAGCGATGTCGTGGGAGGCGCAGTATTTATAGCGAGGATTGGCACACCTACGTAAGATATGGACTGAGCTGCACTGACTTAACTGCAGGTCCAGTTGCTTCACTGACATGTGGGCCAGTAGGCTGCTGGGCCCGTATGTCAGTGACCCAATGCACCTGAAGTTAAGTAAAAGCTACGTGGGCATATTTGTTGGAGTAAATTACGGGGGAGCGAAGGGGTGGAAATATTGCTGGTCACAACGGATTGGACGAGCGTGGGGGGAGGAGAGTCATGCATGCAGATTTTTTCACACGGGGTGGAGTTGTGGGACCGCCGGAGGGAGAAGGAGAGTTTGGCAGGCATATTGTTTCCACACATGGAGAGGAAACAAAAATGTTACACCTACGTAATGTTTTACGAAGCCTTACGTAAATCCTTTGATCGCTAATAAAACTGTCCCCCTGATTTTCAGGGTGGGCCTGCACCCCAACTAAGGCCCAATATAAAACAGCAACCTCAGATCGTACGTAAGTTACGTATAAGTTGTTACGTAGGTGTAGCTTTACTCAATAGGAAAAGATTTGGAGATGAACGGGCTTCCTACAGGTATGGGGAACGGTGCATAATAAGTCATCTTGCATGCCGGGCAAGGTATAGTCTCAAGTCATTAAAAACATACATGCCCCACACATGTTCATATTTCAAGGTGCACTAAATTATTGCATGCGATGATTAAGGCTGGCCATCATGGTGGTATCTTAGCTGGTACACGGGAATAGCAAACATGCTGATGTGGAAAAGAATTAAAGAAGAGAGGGGGGTTAGACTAAGTAGTGTTCATGCATGCATTGGTAAACACATTTTTGTGTGAAGAACGACAGTATTAGTTGAGTACTTTTGCAGACTTCAAAATCTATTCCACCGCCTCTACTATCTTGCTAAGAGTAGGTGAAATTTTTGAGTCGGGCCCTTTAAACTAGAAGGGAGGTGGTACTCTAATAGCTAGGTGTGTAAGTCATCTTACGAAAACCAAATAATCCCAAAACACGTAGGCGCGGTGCATTAACTTCTACCTTGTTTCTTGTTTCTTCACATATCAACCAATAAGAGATGAGGGTGGGCATGCTTTTAATGACCTGAGACTATCAAACATGACATGCAGTGGTTAGTTCATTGCATGCAATACTATTTAATTAGCAAATAAACATTAATGTCTCTCGTTTTCCCCTCCTCCTTGGTCACGGTGCACAACCTAAGATGACTTACTCACCTAGACGGAGGGAGTATCAACATTCACAATGTCAAATCAATATTTTTACACTCATTATAAAACATAGTTCTTATACTCATTATATTCAGTATTGTAGATATTGATATTTTTAGTATAAATTTGGTCGTGGGATTTCATTGATGCCTGTCAAAGCATGGAGGAAGCGGAGCTTAGGGGCTTGCATTGTTCGTCTCTACATTAGGTATTTCTCTTCATAATCCTGTAATTTTAGAGACTGATTGCGCTTTTGTGGTAGCGTCTCTTGCATCGGGGGACTATGACAGGTCTGCTATGCGTGACCTGAAGATGAAAGCGTTGAGCATCTCGAAGTTGATCAACAATCTTCAATTGTCAAAGATTAGCCGTTCGGCCTATAAGGTGGCACACTTAATCGCTAAGTATAGCTTTGACAATAGATTAGATGGTATTCTTGTAAATAATGTACCGCCCTGTGTGGTGAATATTGTATCGAATGAGTGTACTGGTGTGGCTAGTTAATTAATATAAGGTGGTGTTTAAAAAAAGTATATATTTGGTCAAACACTTTGCAAACGGTTGACGGGAGTAAAAAGGACCAGAGGGAGTATCATGCATGCGGAGTATACACTACTAGAAAAAGGGCTATAGATGGGATTGACACTAATGGCGCACCAGACAAGTGGTGCGCCATTAGTATATACTAATGGCGCACTTGGCCCAAGGTGCGCCATTAGTATAAAATTTGTTTTTGAACTAGTGCGCCTGTCCAAACATACTAATGGCGCATCCAGGCGAAGTGCACCATTACTAGTTGTAACAAGTAATGGCGCACCTCTCGGGAAGTGCGCCACTAACGTTGTTTTTTTATTATATTTTTTATTTCTATTTTTTCAAAACTACTAATGGCGCACTTTTCCACCGTGCGCCATTACTAGTTTAAACTACTAATGGTGCACTGTGTAGCAGTGCGCCATTAGTATGTCTTTTTTGCAAAACTACTAATGGCGCACCACCAGAAGGTGCGCCATTAGTAACCTGGATTACTAATGGCGCATTTATGGTTGGTGCGCCATTAGTAAGGGGGCAGCAACAAGATATTTTGGACAGCCTCTCCTACCCACACTCACTTTCTCCCCACTTCATTCTCTCCACCGCCTCCTCCTTGTCTCGGGTGCCTCCTATTTTTCACCTCATTTCCACCATATATTCATTCAAATTAAGTGGTTAACTTACCTTGTTTTGATAGGTAAGTAAGGGGGGAAGCTATATTTATGTTGTTCTCCCTACAACAATGTGCACATGCACTTTTTATGGCCTAGCTAGACCTATGTATGTTCGTGGTGTTGCATATGTTTGTGGTGTTGCATATGTGTTTGTGTTTGGAGGTGTACCGGTATTTGAAATGCGATAGTTGCCAATATTTTGCCAGAATGTTGATTCATTTCCGTTTCGGCGAGAATTTTGGCATTAAGCATTCTTTTTGGTCCTATTTTTAGGGAAAGTCATGCCAAATTTTTTGTTGGTTCTAAAATATCGTTTTGCTCTACCCCGCAGGCGACCATGGTCCGCACGATGACCGAAGGCATCGTGAATAGGTTTTTGAGGTCCGCGAAGGCCGAGATGCTTCAAAAGAACGAGACGGAGATAAGATGTCCGTGTCGAAGATGCAAGCTGAAGAGCCTTATTGCGGACCCGGATTCCGGGCAGGTGCGGGACCACCTGCTCTTGCGTGGTTTCGTGGATGGCTATTGGTGGCAAGGTGATGAAGATGACTATGAAGTCGTCCATGTGGGCCAGGCAAGAAATGAGGAAGGGCAGCAAGACAACCACCGTGGCTCGGGCGGGCGAGAAGATGAAGAATCCCCAGGAGATGATCACGACGGTGATGCTGTACACAGTCATCATGTAGAAGATGCAGGACATTATGATGAGGAAGATGCCGGAGTAGACGACGGGCATGATCATGAAGATGATGATGCCGGCAGAGTAGACGACGCTGGACCATCGATGGGCTGGGTGCAGGACCCTCATATTCAAGAGCTGCTTCTCAAGCAGACGGATAACGCAAGAGCTGCTGCCCGAGAGAAAGACAAGATGGATCAACTTGAGTTAGACGCGGTTACTCCATTGTATGAAGGATGCAGGCCCGAGGATACCCGCCTGAAAGTAACACTCATGGCTCTGGAGATGAAGGTAAAACACAAAATGACCGACGCATGCTTCGACGAGAACATGTCATTCTGGCACGAACGTCTTCCCAAGGGGAACAAGTGCCCGACCAGTTTGGAGGAGGCGAAGAAAATCGTGTGTCCTCTAGATTTACCGCACGTGAAATACCATGCGTGCATGAACAATTGCATCATTTATCGGGACGAGCACGCGGAGTCTACCATATGTCCGGTGTGCGGCGTCACTCGATACAAGAAGAGGAAGAAAGCTCCTCGAAAAGTGGTGTGGTACTTTCCGATCACTCCTCGTCTGCAGCGGTATTTCGCGGACCCTAAGGTAGCAAAGCTCCTGCATTGGCACGCGGATAGGGAGGAGAAGAAGCAAGAAGATGACGCAAATGATCCGGAGATGGATAAAAAAGACAAGATGCTGAGTCACCCTAAGGATGCAAGCCAGTGGCAAGCGTTGAACTTCGAATACCCAGAATTTGGGAACGATCCAAGGAACATCGTGCTGGGCGCGAGCACCGATGGAGTCAATCCGTTTGTCAGCCAGAGAAGCACACATAGCACCTGGCCTGTGTTTGTGTGGATGTACAACCTTCCCCCCTGGTTGTGCATGAAGAGGAAGTACATTCACATGAGTATGCTAATTGAAGGGCCGAAACAACCAGGGAATGACATCAATCTGTATCTAGGGCTGCTGAAAGAGGAGCTTGACACGCTGTGGAAAACGCCAGCCAATACATGGGACGCCGCAGAGAAAGAATATTTCCCTATGAGAGCCGCACTGCTCACGACGGTGCACGACTATCTCGGTTACGGATATCTCGCGGGGCAGGTAGTCCACAGATTTTCTGGATGCGTAAGGTGCATGGATGACACAACGTATCGCCAGCTAGATAGAGATCTCGGGTCTTCGAAAACCGTGTTCATGGGACATCGAAGGTGGCTTCGCGATGATGACCCGTGGAGGAAACGCAAGGATCTGTTCGATGGTGAAACCGAACCCCGAAAACGCCCGTGTACGAGGAGCGGCGAGGAAATAGACAAGCTGTTGAAAAATTGGAAAGAATACCCACTGCCGGGAAAGAAGCAAAAGGCGCCAGAGCCGGGAAAGAAGCGAAAGGCGCCAGAGCCGCTGCTGAAGGTATGGAAAACGAGGTCTATTTTCTGGGACTTGCCGTACTGGAAGATCCACCGTGTGCCTCACAGCCTTGATGTCATGCATATCACGAAGAACGTGTGCGAGAGTCTGCTTGGTACCCTACTCAACATGCCAGAGAGGACCAAAGATGGGCCGAAAGCAAGGGCAGACTTGAAATCAATGGGCATCAGGCAGGAGTTTCACGCTAATGATGATGATGATGATGATCGATTGTATTTAAATCGTAGCCTTCATTTCTCGATTGTATTTCATGGGTACTTTTTGAACTATCATGAATATTTTTAAATTTCATGGACACTCGATCTCGATCCCCCTCCATCTCGATCGCTATCCCACCTCGCCAGATCCGGTCCCCCTTGCCGCCGAGCACCCCCCGGTCCACCGGCCGCCGCCGCCGACCCCCCGCACCCTCGATTCCCCTACTCAACCGCCGCCGCCGACCCCCCGCACCCCTCCCCTACTCAACCGCCGCCGCCGACCCCCGCACCCCGCGCACCCTCCCCCGCTCCACCGGCATTACTGTTTGATGATATTTTTTAAAAATATTACTGTCTTATAAAAAAATATTACTTTTATGATTTAAACAAGTTTGAACATATTTAAACACAAATAAGTATCAAACAACATTTTAAATGCATAAAAAAATTGTGGAGCCTGGGAATCGAACCTAGGACCTCCTAGTGTGAGAACTGGCTGCTGGCCAGTCGAGCTAGTAGAGGGAACTTGGTGTGGATCAGGTCAGGTGGGAGATAACCTGTTGGCTCGAGCAGAAATCAAAAAAAAATTACAAATGGCGCACCAGGGTGAGGTGCGCCATTAGAATGGATGTACTTATGGCGCACCGATAGGTGGTGCGCCATTAGTATTGTGCCGCCCCCACCCCGGCGGCCCAAACCTATCCCCTTCCCCTCTCTCTCCCTCGCCCTCGATCCCCTTCCCCTCTCCTCTCCCGACGCTGCTGCCCCGCCGCCTCGACACCGCCCCGACGCCGCGACGCCGCCCCGTCGTCTTCGTCTCCGCCCCGACGCCCCGACGCCGCGATGCCTCCCTCTCCTCTCCTGACGCCGCCGCCCCACCGCTTTCCCCGCGGAGAAGGAGGAGGAAGAGGGGGCGCTCACCGTTGACCTCGCCCGGCCGACTCCGGCAGGAGGAATCTCCGCTCCAGAGGCCCGCCACGGGATCCTCCCCGCCGCCCCACCTCGTTGGACACCATCGCCCCGCCGCCCTCATCGCCGGTGGCCCGGACGCCACCCCGTCCACACCACCGTCGCCTGAGCACCACCACCACCCGGACTCGTCGCCCCACCTCGTCGCCCCATCCACACCACTGCCCCCGTGAGCTCCCCTCCTCCTCTCCCCCTTTCCCCCTCTCCTGTGAGCTCATGCAAAGTTTGCAGAAGTGCTCTGCAAAATCTGGGATTGTTGTTTCTTTTTCGACAGTGCATGTGAAATTACCTTACCATGCACAGCTGTGTGAAGCAACGTTTTGGTTTGCCAAGGTTTTACGCAAGATAATGAACAACCTGAGTTACAAAGCTTGTTATAATAGATGCATCTAGGTGGCATTCTTGCTATTGTGCTTCTGGAAAGATGCTTGCGCGAAATATTAATTGTGCTTTCAGAGATGATGAATATTAATCCTTTGAGAAGTTCCTTTCTCAGACCTGATTTGAGATGTGTAAACAGCATGTCTTTCAAACTATAAATTGATTTTTTAGCAGCAACATAAATTGCACGTCCCAACAAACAATTCAACGGTAAATCTCAATTGACAGATCAAAATTTGACCTCTTTCTAGCATCCTCTAGCATTTAACCCAAGAACATAGCAGCAAACTGAGGCACACACAGAAAACACAAGGATAAAAATCCAAGGACACTCATAGGATAAGATTGGATAGCAGATCATGCAAATAAGTATATCAGGTATCAAACAAGATGTCCGAGAAGGCCAAAACAGAAATTCAGAAACTAGCACTTGATAACAACAGAACCCACTAGCTGCCTTAAGCATATCTCATCACTTCTTCTCCTCCTTCTCCGCCTCGGCAGCCTTCTTCTGCCTGGCTCCCAATTGCTGTTGTGCACAGAAAAATTGCAAGCCGGCAATGGAGCAATCTAGAGTAGTTGCCACGGCAAATTTCTCGTAATAGTTGTCGTGGACAGAATTTCTATGAGTAGTTGCCACGGCAATTTTTTTCTATAGTAGTTGCCATGGGCAGATTTTCCAGAGTAGTTGCCATGGCAATCTTTTCGTAATAGTTGCCATGGGCAGAATTCCTACAAGCAGTTGGCATGGCAAAAAAAATTGGTGTAGTTGCCATGGCAAAATTCTGGAGTAGGAGTAGTTGCCATGTCATAATTGTTACGAGTAGTTGCATGGCAAGTTTTTGCGGTAGTCGCCATGGCATAATTCAACAGCTACATCAGACACATGTCAAGTTTACTTTTGTAGCATGATCTAATACTAATACATATGCGTATGTGCTTATTTTAATCCAGTGAAATATGGCACTGAACTGTAGCTAGCAAAACGGCAGTTTTGCTTAAATTGGTGAAATTTGGCACTGAAAAGTAGCTAGCAATGCAAATATCTCAATGAATTCAGCTTTGTTTTCTGTGTGAAACTGTTGTTGTTAAATGAAGCCACATTCCAGTCCACATGCCAATGTATTTTCCATGTTGTGATGGAGGCCTTTTTTGCCTTGTCCACCCGAGAGGCCCTTGAGTTTGCTGGAATGTCGATTAACTTCCGTTCCAGAAAATTCGGGTACTCCATATGTCCTATTTTCAGCAAAGGTCATGCTGAAATTTTCCATGAATTTTAGCATGACTTTGCTAAAAAAAAGGACATATGGGGTACTTGTGACTAATGATGAAAGCTTAGGCTTTTAGGGTGCCTCGGCGTCGAAAAACCCTCAATGATAAAGCTTAGCTTTTAGGATGCCTCGGTGTCGACAAACCCTAAACAATAACCAACTTTTTGACCAAACTTTGTTCCTATTTAGAGAGAAACATGGCCAACAACGATGAGGCCGGGTGTTCGGGTGGCAAGGCATTCTGGGAGCTGTCCCAGGAGATGGAGGACCAACCTCAGTTGTATGAGGACGCCGCCTTCCCCACCGATCCTGAGACCACTAATGGTACCGCCGAGGATGACCCCACTGATGCCACCACTGATGGTGCCGCCGAGGATGCCACCACTGATGATGGCGGTGCACGCACAGATGGCAGCCAACCGAAGAGGCAACGGAAGGACCGGCGCCCGATCGTGGTCCTCACCCTCAAGGAGGAAGTTACTGAAGTGGACTCCAACGGGAATCCAACGGCGCCCGAACGAATAGTCAAGGGGTACTCGCTTCAGCTCGTGTGCATTCTCTGGAGCACCGTCTTGATCAACACCGAGAACCTGAGGCATCCTGACCGAGGGAATTTGCGCAACCTCCTCTTCACGAAGCTGCACGAACGATACAAGTTCCCCGCTGAATTTGCAAACACAAGCCTCAAAAGGAATAAAGTGAACAATGCTGCCCTCACGAAGATGAGCAAGGCCCTGTCTACTTGGAAAAGCAATGTGAAGAGAATGATCGAGAAAGGTGAGAGTTATGAGAAGATCAAGGAGAAAAATCCTTCGATCACCGAAGATGACTACAACGACTTCAAGATCAATTGCTCGAGCACCGCAAACTCCCAATCAAGTGAGTGGGGGAAACAAATGCGGGAGCTGAACATAGGGGAACACACACTCGGTCCCGGCGGTTACAGAGTGGCGGAGCCTATATGGGACAAGGAGGAGGCGGACCGTGCCGAGCAAGGCCTACCGCCCCTCTTCGATAAATACGGTGACAAGCAGACCAGGAACTTTGTCAGGGCCCGGTACAAGAAGGACCCGAAAACAAAGGAGCTTACCACGGATCCGAAGACCAGGAAGCTTGAGCTTGTTCTGGTAAGGAATACACCCCCGCGTAATTAGCTCCATATGGTTGCATTCTAATTAATGAAGCCAAATTTCTAAATGGTTCACATTCCTTCCGCAGGCGACTGAAAGCAGTAGCGCGGGGTCGACTAAGAGCAACCCTTGGGACACCACTCTAAATAGGGCGTTGAATGTAATGAAGAACAAGGATAAGCTCAGTAAGCCGACGTCAGCTGGTCGTGTGGCCGGCAAAGGCTTGTCGACAAAATGGGGGTCATACTATACCGCTGGTGTGCGGAAGGAGAAAAAGACCAGCTCGGAAAGCCAGGCGCGCGAGGTTCAAGAACTCAAGGCACAGGTGGCGCGGATTCCGGAGATTGTCCAAGAGCAAGTGGAACAACGACTCGGAGCGACGATCACCGCCATTGTGCCTACCTTGATCTCGGGGTTGAGTGCGTGGATTGCGGGCGGCCAACAGGGGCCGCCCCCGATTCCTAGCTTCACGGCCAGCAACTCGCATAATGCGATGGCGGGGCCATTGGTGCCTCCGGCGGAGGCGGCATTGGTGTCTCCGACGCCGGCACGGGAGCTTAATGCACCCGGGTGTACGCCGGCCGGCACCTCTGCAGCAAGCGGCCCCTCCGTCAACTGCACGCCCGCCGTTGGCGGTGCCTCGACATTAGCCGAGCTCGACGCCATCATCACGGTAACTAATTAAGCCTCTCTCGGCCGAGGACTTCATCTCCTTGCCTTTGACTGGGCATCCCTGACGCCCTACATGTTTTCGCAGGGCGCCGTCGACGTTCCGTGCACTCTCCTGCACTTCGTGAACAACGAGTTGGTCGATGTCGCCAAGGGCAAAATCGTTCAACCGGGCAACCCCTTGTTCCACGGTACCCAGATGCCACCCAACTTGTTTAGGGTTCAACTGGTTCGGGTGCTGCCAGGCTGCGACGAGTTGTTACCTCCGATTCGACCCGTCGGGGCCGACGATGATGACGTGATGACCCTCAGCGCCTGCCTGAGCTGGCCCCTGCTTTGGCCGAAGAGCCAGATTCGTTTGGGGGCGGGGGACACCACCCCAAAGACAACACCGCCAGTCGTGCCGGCGCCAAGTCGGCCCCATGGCAAGACCGCCGCAACGGTGCCGGACATCCCTATGCCACTGGATCCAAACATGCATATGGCACAGGATCAGAACGACGACGACGACGACGATACATTTGGCAACGTCGATCAGTACTTTGCCGATCATGGGTACGATGGCGACTTCATGGGGCCTCCTTCTCAAGAACCCAACCCAACAAAAGACGTGTGCGATCTAGCTGGTACCGCGGAGAAGCCAAGTTGCAACAGGCGCCGTCTGGCGTTCAGCTCTCAGGAGACGCCTCCAGCTGCCGACTTCACCGAGCCTCAGATAGGCGAGGTGCGAAATATTATCAGCCCCAACACACTCAAGAAGGCGGTCTGTGAGCAGAACTCGGTCCCATTACAGGAGAAGAAGAAGGCACGCAAAAGAAAGACTAAGAAGGGTGCGAGCCAGCCGGCACCGAGTACGATCCGTGCTCAGGACGGGCCACCTTCACCTAAGGATATCTCGAGGAGGGTGCATGTGGCGGGTAGGGCGATGCTACCGACAAATATGCTCAATGCTGCAACCGGTGCTATGCGGAGTCTGCATGACAGTGTTCTTTCTTTGGAGAAGCGGCGTCTCAGAGAGAAGGATGTGGCATACCCGGTTTTCGCGGCCAAGGTGCCAGAGGGCAAGGGCTTTGTGGATAACTCCATCGGGCGTACGATCGTCCTGCGGTTTGATGACATCCACGCTATGTTGAACCTTCATCCGCTGCACTACACCTTCGTTCGGCTATTTTCGCTGAGTATGGAGATGCGGATCATTCGCGACAAGACCCCGGACATCGTGATAGTCGACCCCTTCTACATGCGTGCCAAGATCTTGGGCAGCGCTGGGGACCGGCAAGTCGCGAGTTCTTACCTCGAAGGCGTCATTCTGGCAAACCAAGATAAGGATAACTTCCTCGTGCCTTACTTTCCCGAGTAAGTCCTCCCCTCAACCGGCCCGTAACATATGAATTCTTAGATTTCGATCGTTTTTCTTTTAACATTCCGTGTTTTCTGCAGTGACACACATTGCACGCTCATCCTCCTAAGCCCCAAATATTCCATGGCCACGTATTTCGACCCGGACCGTCAGTCGAACGTAGACTACACAAATGTCAAGAAGGTTCTTGATGATGTTCTCCCCGGCTACGCCAAATCTGGAGGCACCTTCACCAAGCCTATTCGTAAGTACGGCAAGCACGTGTTCTCCCACAATACGACGTTCTGCTGCGTCAAGCAGCCGCCTGGCGGTCAGAAGGGTGCCTACTACGCCATCCATCACATGCGGGCGATCGTACGGGACCATCATCAACTTCTGCTACCGAGTAAACTCAAAGATTGGGCAAAGAGCGTGTCGGCAATCCAGGACGCGGACCTCCGACAAGAATTCTTTCGCATCCAGTCGGAGTTTGCGGAAATCATCCATCAAGATGTCCTTCGTACCTCGGGGCAGTTCTACCTCAACAATCAACCGTCCAACAGTGACATCGACACAATGCTACAAATGCAGGCTGACAACGACCGTTATTTCATGACTCCCACGATAGACGGCGGCTTCATCCACGCTCCGGTCCCTTGAGTCGAGTCGAAAGCAGTGATGCTGTGTCTAGTTCTGAAACATCGATTGGCTCATGTTGTAATTAAACTTTAATGAACTTGTAGTATGTCTCTTTGGTTTCGAGAGTCGTTCAACTTAGATGTAATCGATGCTATTAATGTCTTGCTTTTCTCTTCCGATCGTTCTGTTGCATACTTATATATTGCTTATGTATTGTCTGTGAATTGGTACTAACGTTTCGTTTGGCTAGTGCATAGCGATGCCGACGTATGTCGTGTACAAGGGTAAGGTTCCCGGAGTCTACGACGACTGGGAGGAGTGTCGGAGACAGGTTCACCGATTCAGCGGTAACAGTTACAAAGGGTACACCACTAGGGCCGAGGCCGAATCTAGATACGCCCGCTATCTAGCGGGAGAGGGGAGGGAGCGTTGGAGGAACCGGATGAAGACGAGTTTCATCGTGATGATGCTCATCGTGATGACCGCAGCTCTCTTCTATGTGATGGTAGTTTAGATGATCGATATCGACTTGTAATGTGAAGACAAACTCGCTACTCGCGGTCTCGAGACTTGTAATATAATGTTCTATCTTTGTTCGGTCTTTTCAATTCGGAGACTAATATGATGAATTGTACTCGTAGACTAATATGATGAATTGTATTCAAAGACTAATCTTCTATTGTATTCGATGAATCTGTTGTTGATGTGTGCTGTCTATATTTTGTCTAATTATACATTTTATAACCTGTGCAAAAAACAGAAAATAAAAATAAAAAAAAGCTAATATTCATACTAATGGTGCATCACATCACAGTGCGCCATTAGTATGACAAAGTATACTAATGGCGCATCATTAAACAGTGCGCCATTAGTATGCCGAGGTTACTAATGGCGCATCTTGTTGTTGTGCGCCATTAGTATGCCAGAGCACCTGGGTATACATGGCCCCTGGGAGGCATACTAATGGCGCACTTCTGTATACACTAATGGCGCATCAGAGGTGCGCCATTAGTATACCAGATACTAATGGCGCACCAGTGGTGTGCCATTAGTAAAATATACTAATGGTGTGGCACTAATGGCGCACCACTAATGCGCCATTAATGGCCAAATTAGGTGCGCCATTAGTAGGCCTTTTCCTAGTAGTGGTAGGTAAAAAAATTGCTCATTTTTAGCCGGTCGAAGTCTCAAAGGGCGCGACCGCGCGAGGGAGGCGAAGGTCGTGGGAGGCGCGACGGTTGACGGAATTAAGTGAAGTTACATCCACGCGCCGGCATGGCGTGCGAACAGGCAGAAGCTATACCGTCAGGCCTACGATATGGGTCTAGTAGACATGACATCTAGTGGGTCCCGCATAGTTCTCAAGAACTCTTTGGGGGCTTGCAGCCGTTTATTCACCGGGCAAGCCAGCAACCCCACGCCGTTCGCACACCCTACTCGTCCCCGTCTTCTACCTCACAACAGTTCGCTCCCAGTCGTCCCATCCTTTCACATTAGTTCACTCCCAGTTTTTGCGGGGTACAACAGTTCAACGTCTCCTAACCCTCCTCCAAAATCCATGGCCTCCCAAATCTCCATGGTCGCCGCTGAGTACCAGGTTAGAGCCATCACCGGCGATCAGTTCATCGTCATCTACACACGTCGATCCGTGACGGTGAAAGCATGGCTTGCTCGCTTCCTACGCATGTTCAACAGTTCAACGGATGAGTGGGTCACTGGGCTAGATGTTGAGTACACCACAGTCGTGGGATGAGAGAAGGATCTAAAGGATGAAGAGAGGAAGAAGCCCGTCATGATCCAGGTTTGCGTACATAATGTTTGCTTGGTCTACCACATATGCCATGCCAACGTTAAGTGCCAAGATTTTAAGAACTTCCTCAAGGACAAAAGAGTGAAATTCGTTACTGTAGGCTTTAAGAACGACAAAGAAGTCCTGCATCGGATAGGTCTCGTTGTAGGCCAGCCCTTCGATCTCCAGAAGGCAAGCCTGGTGTCCTCCTCTCAACCTTCAATGCTGACCCTGGTAGCAGCCATGATTGATCCTTCGTACGCTAAACTGAAGAAACCTCATCACGAGTTTCATCATGCATGGGAGTTGAAGACATTTGATGAAGATCACATCCTGTACGCAGCAATGGATGCCTACCTTTGTTTAAATATCTACATGGGTTGGATGAAGAAGCAGAGCCCAGTGTCCGGTTCAAGCAAAGAAGCATTGGCGAAGAGGAAGAGGAAGAGGGATGAGGACGAAGTCGAGGACGTGGACTCGGACTCTGAGTAGGTGGCAGTGCCGTCGCTCATGCTGGTTCTACTGCAGTGTCAAGCTGACTAGTTGCTTTGTTTATTTTCAAGGGTGTGTTGTGTTGAGGCCCCAGCAGAACTATATTTATGTTCTTTCTCGTTATTTGAACTGTTTAGTACGTAGAGTAGTACTAGTACTATGTCTTACTACTGTTCGTCTTGCAGTTGGTACTACTGCTCGTACCTTCGTGTTCCCACTGTACTTAATATGTTCGTACTAGTAGTATAATTTGGGTCAGTCGATTTGTGAAAGAAGTTCGATGGAGCGAAGGAAGAAGACGTCATAAGAGGTGGAAGCAGCCCTTCTAGCCATCCATGTTGCATCAAACGGCTCACATGAGTCGACTGACCCAAATTGCTCCTTCAGATTGCAGGACCCACATGGAATTCAAGGTCTCGAAGGTAGATTCCGCGTCCGCACCCGGTTTGCGGGCTCGACGCGCGCGCGACCGGCTTCCGCCGCGATAGCCACCATGCGCGCCTCCTCCGCGCGAGCGGAGACGACAATGACATGCTAGTTCCTCCTCGCCGGCGTGCTGGAGCACACGCTCATCCTCCTCTTCATATACTGCGTGCATAGACGCGGCTCCACCAACTGCTCGCGTGCTTTGCAGCACGGCGGCATGGCGAGGAGGGACTACAAACGAAGTGAGCGGGTGAGCCTTCAGCTTCATGGCACAGGGATGGTGGCGACACGGCGGTGATGGGCGAGAAATTGTTGGCCGGAGCAGGCGGGCGCCGACATGCGCAATGGCGGCGGCGGCATATTGATGAGTGCGCGTATGGGAGCTTACTTTAGTTCTATATGAGGTTGGTCAAACTTAAAAGAAAACCGTACTAGTACACGTAAACATTAGACTTAGGCAGCGCTTTTTTTTAAGTTAGTACCACAGCCACGATACGGAATCCTGTGCAAGCACGTGAACCACGGCCGCGCGGTTGATCGAACGATGCATCACCGTGTCCCGCTCGAAGGACATCCACCGAACCTTTTTGTGTGTGTGAAAACAATCCTCGAATATTGCTCAACTTTTTTTTCCTAGGAAAGTTCTTGACGCTGCAATATTTCCATATATTTGAATTTAGCTCCAGTTTGTGTTTATTTGGATTTGGATGTTTTAGGTGCGCCCTAGTTTTTTTAATACTTATTTTGTGTGTGTGACTGAGAGAGAACGTGTGTATGTGTCCATATGTGTGTTGTGGCGGAAGGGCAATGTGGAGACGGTGTGTGTGTGTGATACAGACATAGAGAGGTGTGAATGTGCAAACAATCATGCATGAGTGAGACATAGACAGATGCCGATACGTTGTGTATACATGAGAGAACGGTCTTCTAGTTCACTTGCGCACGCGCGCGCGCGTGTGTGTGTGTGTGTGTGTGTGTGTGTGTGTGTGTGTGAGAGAGAGAGAGAGAGAGAGAGAGAGAGAGGAGCATCCGTAACACAACAACCATCTCTCTCGATTCGTCCATCCCTCGCACGACCGCATGCAACATATGCATCAACGCGCACATTTTGACACCCTCACTCGGCCCCTTCCCACCTAAGGGCCCGCGCAATCTCTTCGTGAATACCCATTTCTCTCCTTAGGTTTGTTTTCGCTCAATATCTGACACACACACACACGCACATGCACACACGCACGCACGCACGCACGCACACACACACACACGCACGCACGCACGCACGCACGCACACACACACACACACACACGCACGCACGCAACACAACACACACACACTCCCCCGAGCACACAATTCATCCCCATCCAAGGTTATACGGCGACCACTCTCGCTTGTGCTTCTTTGCACCCCAACATGCACAACACCTCAATCTTCAAAGAGGGCATCGAGCAGATCAAAGACGGTGACCACACCGCACTAGAGAATGCGGGGTCATTTGGAAGCAGGGTGATGTGACGACGGCTGACTGACTCCTCCCCCCACCCTCTCTCTCTCTTGCACAAAATTACCAATCCCTCTCTCCCCAGCACAAAATTGTCAATCCCTCAACCCATGAGATTCTTCCCCTCTCGTCCATGTTTTTCCAGCTCTCTCATCAAACATGTTGTCTCTTCTCCTTCCACGTATACAGAATCATGTATATTACATGTCTCCATCTTTCTCACAGACCTAACTTCTTCCTCTCTCTTTCTCTCTCTCTCTCTCCCTCTCCCTCCCTCTCTCTCTCTCTCTCTCTCTCTCTTTTTGTGTGTGTGTGTGTGTCTCATTAGGTTTGTCTCCTACTCTCTCGTCCACATACATACAATCTTTCCCGCCCTATCTGCTCCATCTTCAAAAGCTCTCTCTGCATGTTTCATTCACACAATGGGATATGTCAAAATGTTGCTTCTATAATGGCTGATGTAGAGTTTTGGTTGTTTTTGTTGCATCCTACAAAGTAATAACTATGAAATGCATTTAGATTCTCATTTGACCGGGATTATGTGAGTTTGAGCATGTTGTGAAGTACTAGAGACCTTGTATACATCTTGGGATTCGACAATGATTGTAACTATTGAATTGTATAGACCATTACATTCAAAGTCAATAGCCTAATATATTCATTTCAAAATTTCAACAAATGATTAGTTCACTACAAACTAAGAAAACAAATGTGTACTCCCTCCGTTTTTATTTAAGTCCACGTATTAGCATTGGTCAAAGTCAAGTTTTGTAAACTCTTAGAAAGCTTATAACAAAAAATATTAACATATACAATAACAAATAAATACCATTAGATTCATTATTGAATGTACTTCCACATCATACATATTTGTTATGGTAAATGTTTATATTTTTATATAAACTTGGTCAAATTTTAGGAAGTTTGACTTCGGTCAAACCTAATATGCAGAGTTTACTACTACTACTCGCTAGTTGCTTAGCCGAATCACTCAACACGCCACACGGGGAGTCCAGTGTCACAAAATTTTGAGGTCGGCGGGAAAATCTCCCGCGACCCTGATTCGAGCAGTGGGAAGTTACCATCATAGCCTTCGGAACAGGCCTACGTACGACGCTTGGTAGGGGGCTGTTTTCGTAACTTCAGGTTCACCCTACCCAGCCAGCCCCACCCCGGCACCCAGAGTAGTACACCTGAATACTCCCCATTTTCTATCCCCACCGCAAAATAGACTTCTCCACGGCACCGCAGCCTTCGTGCTCCTCCCCTTTACATTGGCGCACTCGTCCACTGCAGCGCATCTGCCTCATCGACGACCTCGTACGCCGCACTGGAGCCGGTCCACCATCGTCGTTGTAGACGGAGCCTCTTCCCCGGCATCGTCTTCCACGGTCTCGGATCTGCTTCCCGGAAGCCGACACCAAGCGCAGAAGTACCACCGTCGTGGACAATAAACTGACTCCCGTTGCCGACCATGACTCACAGAGGCCGCCGCGACCATCGTTCTCCTCCTCGATTGGTAATGTGTGTATTGAATCACTTAGCAGTACATGTGCAGTTCCAATTTTGTTCATACCTACCCTTCAATTTTCCTGGGTGCTATTGTTCCCATAAAAGTAATTGGTTATAGTCTCCATTGTCCAACAGAATATCAGCTTGTAATTGTGTGTCGCTCCTGTATCGCGCTGTGCTTGGGTAGGTTTTTCATCTGCAACCAGCAGTGTGGCAAATGATGGAAAAGTTTTTAGAACGAGCAAGATGCCCATGCGTTGCACGCATCAAGATGCATTTGTATGAGTAGTTTATCTTGTGGGAGAAAAGGATGAACAAGGGGAGGCCTTATTTGCAAATCTGGAGAGGGGTATGGGTATCTTTTTGCAAAATTCCCATTTGTTTCCTTCCTATCTGTCAGATATAAATTGAACGACCTATATTGCAAGAAAAAATGTATAGAGAAAAAAAAGTAGACAGTAAAGGAAGTAGAGATAAATATTAAATAAATATAACCGTAGAGAAGAGAGTAGAGATAGCAGAGATGTCGGGAAAGGATCGCGCATGCGCGGGAAAAAGCGGTCGGGCGTGCGCTAGTTTTGGCGCGCGGCGTCCGGCGCGCTTTATAAAATCCAACGCCCTCCCACCGCTCTGTGCCTTGCCACCGCTCCGTGCCTCGCCACCGCTCTCTCTCCGCTCTTTTTCGCCTCGCCGCTGCCACGCCACCATGCCGCCGCATCGCTAAGAAACTTGGGGATACCGTGGCATCCGCGCGCGCCCCTCCTGCGGCTTCTCTGTCGAGATCCAGTTCCGCGGGATGCGCCTCGGCCTCGGCGATTTCGACACCGCCACCGAGCCCGCCCGCGCGTATGACGCGACGGCGTGGCGCCTCCGGTGGCCTCATAGAACATTGAACTTCCCCAACGTGCCGATGCGGGAGCGGGCGCAGGAGCTCGCGCCTCTTCTGTGGCTTAGCACCGACGAGGATCGTCGCCACAACCGGAGGCGGGAGCACCGTCTCGGCATTGCTGAGATGGACCAGGAAGCCATTGCGCTGTGGCGTCAACACTTCCCGTAGGACATCATCAACGAGCGCGGGTTCTATGCGCAAAGGAGGGCGGAGAGGGATAAGAGGAGGGCGGAGCGAGCCGCCTATCGCGAGGACAAGCATAGGAAAAAAGCGGATGCTCAATTCAACATGAGGCTAGGAGCAGCGTCGCCCTGGTAACCCGACGATGATCGGTATCTTCACGCCTACAGTCAGACGTCGGAGGAGGACATCACCGAGGAGCAGTCGGACGACGAGGAGTAGTTGAATTATCTTTTTTGTATCTATCTATGCTGAGAACTATCCTCTACTCTCTAGTATCTACTTCTCGATCGCAGCACTGTAAGCGCTTTTTTAAAGCGCCGCACGTTGCAATTCTGTTAGAGATGCTCTAACATGGCAGATGAGTGCTTTAATGTTGCCCACAAGATGCGCGAGTATTACTAGTAGTATTTTTCTTGCCAGGTTGAGATTTTGAAACCACGAGTGTGAACATGCAGAGGAGCAATGAAGACCAAACACGGGATATTCGGGACATCTTCAAGGAGCGTGGCAAGTTAAAGAGGAGCTGCACCGAACCTGTAAAACGAGCTTTGGTAAGTAACACCGTTTCAATTACTTTCGTTTAGCCTCGTGTTCTTCGATGTGTATATGTTGTAGTTTCTGTTTCTCTTAAGCGTGGTGTTCTTCGATGTGTAATAAGAAGAGTCTTAATCATCCTAATGCTTTCATTTTTAACTTGATGTAGGAAGTGGGTGTTCTCACCGTGTAGTCTGTTTTTATATTTCTTTTCCTTTTGAATTCACTTCTCCGAGTTCTGTTTATCTGGCTTCTACTAAATGGATCTAGGTTTCTCTGAGTATTGATCTAAAAAAGAAGTAACTTCATGTCAGGATGCAGTTCCTGCGAGGAGGGAAGTATGGTCAACCTCGAGATCATGTTTCCAAAATGAGGCTGGATTACACACAAGGTGCCAGTTCCCTAATGATGCTGGATTAGACACAAGGTGCAAATTCCCAGATGATGCTGGATTACACACAAGCCAGGTGGAGTCATCAGCTGTTCGTGTCCTCGTGGCATTAGTAAAGGCTGAAAGAAAGCGTGCAGCAGCCCATGAGAATGTAGCTGAGTTCCTGAAGAAGCGAAAAGAGCAATCCGATGCTCTCTTCACCCAAGCCAAAGAAGAGATGGAAGAAGCCAGAAATAAGCTAGCAGAGGCAGAGCAGGCTAGGCGTCTCCTGCTATCTAAAACTGTTGTCAATACAAAATGTCCTTCATAATAGCTAGGTTCAAATGTTTATCCAGTCAGCATGCCTGTTGTGATGTCTGTACATCTACTGATGTGGCACAAAATGTTTTTTTCGGGTCATGTAATAACCGCAATTACTTTCCAAACAATAACAGACGAAGCATTGGACATGGTATAGTTCACGCGCAAGCCCGACATTCCATGTCCAACTTCCACATCAAACTCATGTTCACAGATATCTGCACATTCATACATAATGTCCACAACCATGATTCACTTCAAAGCCAAAAAAATGTGAGGAGAGTTATAAATAAAGAAAAACCTCTACTAGTTCCTGCTACCAGTGCGAGCACAACAAGTCAAGACCATGCGTAAATTAATTATATTTTAGTCATTTTTTGTGTTCTAAAATGCCTGCCGGCTCGCGGAAGGACGTGTTGCCGGCACACGCGCGGATTCAATGAAGGCAGGCGGGGCAGTCTTAAGCTGGTTGCACGTGGCGAGGAGGCGTGCTCAGCCGGGTCTCACTACTGGAATCAGCTACTTTGCCATCTGCCAGCTCTTTGGCGTCAGCTAACGGACGGCAAAGAAGCTCTTTGCCATCAGCTACCTGAAAGTAGACGGCAAAGAACAGGCTGATTGCAAAGAAAGCCTTTGCCATCAGCCTGTTCTTTGCCGTCCGCTAGCTAACGGCAAAGAATCTTTGCCGTCCGCTAGCGGATGGCAAAGAGGGAGGGGGGCCCCACTGAGGAGCTGGTTAAAAAATACTTAACGGCCCCCCTCTTTGTCGTCCGCTAGCGGACGGCAAACCGCACATTAGCGGACGGCAAAGGTGGTGGACGGCAAAGATTAAACATATCTAACGGTCGGCGCGCCCCACCCCCTCTATCTCTGTTTCCCTCCCACACACGTGCGCCGCCGCCCCCACCACTCGCCGCCGCCCGGTCGCACCACCGCCCCGCCGCCCCATCGTCCCGTTGCCCCGTCGCCCGGGCCCCCCGCCCCGTCTCGGCGCCGCCGCGCCCAGGCCCCCCTGCAAACCGGCCCCCCCGCGCCCCACCGCCCCGGGCAACGTCGCTCCACCGGCCGCCCGCCCCGTCACCCCGTCGCCCCGGCCCCCCGCCCCGTCTCGGCGCCGCCGCGCCCAGGCCCCCCGGCAACCCGGCACCCCCGCGCCCCACCGCCCTGGGCGCTGTCGCTCCACCGGCCGCCCGCCCCGTTGCCCCGTCGCCCCGGCCCCCCGTCCCGTCTCGGTGCCGCCGCGCCCAGGCCCCCCGGCGACCCGCCCCCCCGCGCCCCACCGCCCCGGGTGCCGTCGCTCCACCGGCCGCCCGCCCCGTCGCCCCGCCGCGCCCCGGCCCCCCGGCGCACCGGCCCCCCCGCGCCCCACCGCCCTGGGACCGGCGCCGCCGCCCCAGGCCGCCCCGTCCCCCTCCTCCACCGGCCACCTCCTCCACCGGCCCAGGTGAGCTCTACCTCTCCTTTTTTTTCTGTTTTTTTAGTTTTAGGTTTATGTTTAGTTTAGATTTAGTTTTAGTTTTAGGTTTAGGTTTAGTTTTAGTTTAGTTTTTGGTTTAGATTTAGTTTTTTCCTTTTTTTCTGTTTTTTAGTTTTAGGTTTATGTTTAGATTAGATTTAGGTTTAGTTTTAGGTTTAGTTCAGTTTTAGGAAAGAAAAAGAAGAAGAAGAAAAAAACAGGAGAGGAGGAGAAGAAGAAGAGGAAAAAGGAAAGGAAGAAGAAGAAGAGGAGGAGGAGAAGAAAAAAGAAGAAGAGAAAGAAGAAGAAGAAGAAAACAGGAGAGGAGGAGAAGAAGAAGAGGAAAAAGGAAAGGAAGAAGAAGAGGAGGAGGAGGAGAAGAAAAAAGAAGAAGAGGAAGAAGAAGAAGAAAAAAACAGGAGAGGAGGAGAAGAAGAAGAGGAAAAAGGAAAGGAAGAAGAAGAAGAGGAGGAGGAGAAGAAAACAGAAGAAGAGGAAGAAGAAGAAGAAAAAACAGGAGAGGAGGAGAAGAAGAAGAGGAAAAGGAAAGGAAGAAGAAGAAGAGGAGGAGGAGAAGAAAAAAGAAGAAGAGGAAGAAGAAGAAGAAAAAAATAGGAGAGGAGCAGAAGAAGAAGAGGAAAAAGGAAAGGAAGAAGAAGAGGAGGAGGAGGAGAAGAAAAAAGAAGAAGAGGAAGAAGAAGAAGAAAAAAACAGGAGAGGAGGAGAAGAAGAAGAGAAAAAAGGAAAGGAAGAAGAAGAAGAAGAGGAGGAGAAGAAAAAAGAAGAAGAGGAAGAAGAAGAAGAAAAAACAGGATAGGAGGAGAAGAAGAGGAAAAAGGAAAGGAAGAAGAAGAGGAGGAGGAGGAGAAGAAAAAAGAAGAAGAGGAAGAAGAAGAAGAAAAAAATAGGAGAGGAGGAGAAGAAGAAGAGGAAAAAGGAAAGGAAGAAGAAGAAGAGGAGGAGGAGAAGAAAAAACAAGAAGAGGAAGAAGAAGAAGAAAAAATAGGAGAGGAGGAGAAGAAGAAGAGGAACAAGGAAAGGAAGAAGAAGAGGAGGAGGAGGAGAAGAAAAAAGAAGAAGAGGAAGAAGAAGAAGAAAAAACAGGAGAGGAGGAGAAGAAGAAGAGGAAAAAGGAAAGGAAGAAGAAGAAGAGGAGGAGGAGAAGAAAAAAGAAGAAGAGGAAGCAGAAGAAGAAAAAAACAGGAGAGGAGGAGAAGAAGAAGAGAAAAAAGGAAAGGAAGTAGAAGAAGAGGAGGAGGAGAAGAAAAAAGAAGAAGAGGAAGAAGAAGAAGAAAAAACAGGAGAGGAGGAGAAGAAGAGGAAAAAGGAAAGGAAGAAGAAGAAGAGGAGGAGGAGAAGAAAAAAGAAGAAGAGGAAGAAGAAGAAGAAAAAAATAGGAGAGGAGGAGAAGAAGAAGAGGAAAAAGGAAAGGAAGAAGAAGAGGAGGAGGAGGAGAAGAAAAAAGAAGAAGAGGAAGCAGAAGAAGAAAAAGAAGAAGGAAAAAAAGGAAGAAAAGGAAGAAAAGGAAGAAGAGGAAGAAGAAGAAAAGGAAAAAAGACCCCGACCCGGCACCCCGACACGACACCCCGACCCCGAGACCCCGACCCTGACACCCCGACCCCGACCCCGACACCGACACCCCGACCCCGAGCCTGACCCGACACCCCGACCCCGACACCGACACGGCACCCCGACCCCAACCCGGCACCCCGACCCGACACCCTTACCCCGAGACACCGACCCCGACCCCGACCCCGACCCCGACACCGACACCTCGACCCCGAGCCTGACCCGACACCCCGACCCCGACACCGACATGGCACCCCGACCCCGACCCGGCACCCCGACCCCGAGCTTGACCCGAAACCCCGACCCCGACACCGACACGGCACCCCGACCCCGACACCGACACCCCGACCCCGTCACCGACACGACACCCTGACCCCGACCCGACACCTCGACCCGACACCCCGACCCCGACACCCCGACCTCGACCCCGACACCGACACCCCGACCCCGAGCCTGACCCGACACCCCGACCCCGACACCGACACGGCACCCCGACCCGACACCCCGACCCCGAGACCCCGACCCCGACCCCGACACGACACCCCGACCCCCGACACCTCCCGACTGGGTCATATATTTGTGAATTATTAGTTAGATCATATATTTTTCGATTTGGTTATGAAAAACATCATATATAATTGTGTTGATCGGGTAGTTTTAAATGTGTAGTTGTTTTGTTGTACTTTTTTTCATGTTGTACTAATTACGTTTATTCTTTGTCATGGCAGGTGTTGACAGATGGTGGGCGCTGGTCGGGAGCGCGCCGAGGCCACTTCTTCGTCGGCGCGTAGTGTGAGGTCTTCCATTCCACACGCACCTCTCCGCCGAGCGTTGCTGGACAGTATGGCGACACCGCCGGGCCCTTCTTCGTCGACCGCGGTGCCCAGCAGGGGACAAGGTAAGAAGAAGGGCCGAGGTAGAGCACGTGGTCGCGGGAGAGGAGGTAGGGTGGCTCTTACGGCGCGTTCCTCGCTGCTGCCCCAGCTGTTTCACCCGAGCACGTGACTGCTAGGGTGGACTCGTTTGAGGAGGAGGCTACACGGACTCCGGTCCACGAGCCTCCGGTCCACGGGTCTTCGGCCCACGAGCCTCGGGTCGACGGGCCTTCGGCCCACGAGAGTTGGGCCCACGAGACCCCGGAGGAGCACACATCTGGATGGGGTACTTGGTCGGGTCAGCCTGAGGAGCCGAGTGGCCATGCTGATGATGGCGGGGAGCCGAGTGGCCGTGTTGATGATGGCGGGGAGCCGACTCGTCTTGAGGAGGAGGGGGAGGGGAGCAACGTCTACCAGCGTGGTGCTACACGGCTCCTGTCCGTGCCGGTGACCCGCAAGCAGAGGTGGTTGACTTTCCCTGATGGGGAGAGGTAAGTGCATTTAATCTTTTTGTACCTTCTGCATTCATGTTTCTTCAAATAACTAATGCGTTGGCCTTGTCATGCTGCAGGGGTTGGGGCCACCATGAAAGTGTCCGCCGGCCCAACTCCGTCCTTGGAGTTCTGATTCGGCAAAACTTTCCGGGGTTTGTCATGTTGCCTGGTGAGGGTCGGCTTCCAGAGGTTGGATTGAGTCGGGAGCACTACTTGGCTACCCCGGCCCTGTCGGGTGAGATTATCGATGGTGTCTTGTGCAAGACGAGGGCAGACATGGTGATCAGAAAGTTCTGGGTAATTTCTCCTTTACACAATTAAAAATCTTCAACTAGCTAGTTATTAATTGTACTAATCAATATTGTCTCATTTGATTGCAGACATTCTACAGGTGTGAGGAGGGATACGAGGAGGAGGCGGCATATGTTATCCACAAGGAGTGCAAGCGCCTACTTCAGAACTTACGACATGAGGCTCGGGTGCAGTCTGTTCGAGACTACTACGCCAACCGTGGTATCAAGAAGTCCAAGCAGGAGTGCTGCGATATTTTCTTGAGTAAGGAGCAGTACATGAAGGTAATTCTTAAGGCCTTGTACTTAATTACTTTATTTAGTAATTCATAGTCGTAGTGCTGAAGTTTCTATTTGCTAACTTAGGCCCCTCAGAGATGGTGTGCGGATCGGATGGATTGTTGGGAGGTATTGGTCGATGGGTGGTGCTCAAAAGAATGGCTGGCCACCCACAATGAGGCCAAGGACAAATGTGCCCAAATGGAAGGTGTGCCACACCACCAAGGCAACTCCAACTTATTTCAGTACGGGCGGAACTGGGTATGTGGTTTGCTTCATGATTCATGCAATTCATTCATCATGCTAGCTTTAGCCCTTTAATTACTAATTTACTTTGTTTCTCTCTTTCAGGCATGCTACAATAAGGTGGATAAGGTGCCAGAGGTGTACGACCTGTATGCCATGGCCCACACTGGCTCTTACAAGAAAGTCAAGGCTAATGATCCAAAGAACTTCACCAACATCTCCGCCCACGAAAAGCTCGTGCAATATAGGGATTAGGGGAATGCGAGGAAAGGGGAGGACTTTAACCCGAGCCAGGGTCCCATTGATGCAGAGTTGCTGATGATATCTGGTGGCGGGAGGTCCCATGGCTCCATAGCCATGGGAGATGGACTTATCTGTTGTCCTAGCACTCTCCCGGAGATCAAGGCGCGCCAGTCGAGCTCCGCTCCTGAGATAAGGCCTCGTGAACGGCCAGTCCAACTCGCCATCAAGGTTAGTTATACATACTCAGCTATCTTTCTCCATTACATTGTGTGCGCTTCCATCAATGATTAGAAATGGTCATGTGAGTGGTGTTGCAGGCTGCTATACAGAGTGAGAGAGATAGAACGGAGAAACTTTTGGCGGAGGCGGCAGAGAGGCAGCGGGAGTTGGAGGAGAGGACGACAAAGATGTTGGAGGAGGAGAGGGAACGGAATGACATGCAGGCAAGGGCCATGTATGAGCTCCTTGTGGTAAGTTTCTTCTGCAGATTACTTGCTAGTCTTAACATTTGAGTCTCATTACTAACTAGTATGACTCTGTTGTGAAAACCAAATGTGCAGTCTGTGTGCGAGAAGTCCGGTCAGACCGCTCCGCCGATGCCAGTGATTGCTCCTGGGAGCACGGTGAGTTTAATTTGAATGGACATTACTTGCTAGTCTTAACATTTGAGTGTCATAATGCTAACGAGACATTGGAAATGATCTTTGGTGCAGCTTAACTCCAGAAACGCATCGCACGATCCTTCTCCAGCTACCGGCATGACCCAGCCCGCTCCTACACCTCCCTGATCGCGGTAAGTTTCTCTAGACTTAGACTTAGCTTTATTTCCTCCAATATGCTTACCATAATGACCTAGAGTTAGCTTCCTTTCCTTCAAAATGACTTAATAAGCTTACTTATGTCAAAAATTGCATAATTAACTTAGTTAGCTCATAAACGATCCATTTTACCTAAGTTAGCTCTGATATGACTCATTTTACCTTAGTTAGCTTACAAGTGATCCAATTTATCCAAGTTAGCTCTGAAATGACCCATTTTAGTAGATTAGCTCATAAATGATCCATTTTACCTAGGTTAGCTTTAAAATGACCCATTTCACCTAGGTTAGCTCCAAAATGACCCATTTGACCTAGGTTAGCTCCAAAATGACCCATTTCACCTAGGTTAGCTCCAAAACGATCAATTTCACCTAAGTTAGCTAAAAACGATCCATTTCACCTAAACTAGCTCTTAAATGATCCATTTCACCTAAGTTAGGTCATAAACGACCCATTTCAACTAAGTTAGCTCATAAAAGCTCATAAATGATCCATTTCACCTAAGTTAGGTCATAAACGACCCATTTCAACTAAGTTAGCTCATAAAAGCTCATAAATGATCCATTTCACCTAAGTTAGCTCAAAAACGATCCATTTCACCTTACTTAGCTCAAAAACGATGCCCTTCACCTTAGTTAGCTCATAAATGACCCATTTCAACTAAGTTAGCTCATAAATGATCCATTTCACCAAAGTTAGCTCATGAACAACCCATTTCAACTTAGTTAGCTCATATATGATCCATTTCACCTAAGTTAGCTCATAAATGACATATACTTCTTGTTCTAGTCTTCTTCTTGTTCTAGTCACCTATTTCTAACTTTCTTATTTACCATTTTGCAGATTTCATTCACTTCATGGAAGCTAGCTTGCTATGATGGAGTGCTTTCTTTTCCTTTGATGAAACTTGCTTATGTATGAAACTTACATTGTATGAAACTTCTTGTTCTAGCTTTGCTTATGTATGAAACTTCTTGTTCTAGATGTGATATGTGAAACTGATGTGTATGGATGAAACTAATGTGTGAAACTGATGTGATATGTGATATGAAACTTATGTGCTGGATATGTGATATGAAACTTATGTGCTGGATATGTGATATATATTTGTTGTCATATATATTTGCTGTGAAAATTGTTGGATTAAAAAAACAGAAAAAAAGAAACAATATGTAGGCTCTTTGTCGTCTGCCACCGACGGCAAAGGGCTCTTTGCCATCAGCAGCAGACGGCAAAGAGGCCACGTGGCAGGCAGCTGTGCTTCCTGGGAGGCTGACCAATTTGGTCAGTTTGCCTACAGTGGCTGACGGCAAAGGCTTTGCCGTCAGCAGCGGACGGCAAAGGCCTGCCGTTAACCACCTAACGGAGTAACAGCGCATTTATTGCCGTCCATCTTCTTTGCCGTCCGCTGCTGATGGCAAAGGACCCTTTGCCGTCAGCTGCCCGAAGCAGACGGCAACGCAGCTCTTAGCCGTCCCCTACTTTGCCATCACCTTTTGCCGTTCGCGGCTGACGGCAAAGGTCTTTGCCGTTTGCCATCCATGCCTTTGCCGTCCGCCGTGGCAGATGGCAAAGTAGCAGATTCCTGTAGTGTCTGCAGCGAGTGCAACCCTCTTGGCCGGCGCGCCGGTTCAATGCCTGCGCTATGAGAGGTTGCATCCGTGTCAGAGCAATCACTCCCTCCAGTCCTTTTTTGTTTGGGTATAACAAAATCTCGTTTTCCATTCACATTTTACAAGTAAAATTCATGGACAAACTTTGACCCAAAGTACGATGGGGACTAGTAAACCAGAATAGAGGTAGTAGTTTTTTTTAATCAAAGAAGGGTTTCCCCTTCCGATTACTGAAAACTAGCATCTAAATCTAAACCATAGTATTTTTCCTAGAACTACCAGGTTCAACATCTCGTAACATAAACCCATACAACCATACGCCAAGGAGGTACGTAGTACTACGAATTCCATTTTCGCTCCATACCAATCGTTCTAAAAACTACATACTACTTATAACGTGCCATTTAAAATCGGAACTCTTAACCCCACTAAAAACAATATTTTATACGTGGCTACTCGGTCTGTGGCAACTGGCAAGCCACGGCGCTCCAAGTCGTTCACCTGTGGTCCCGACCATCAACTCCTACAAAGGTGCTCCATCACGTACCCGGTACCCGCGAATGCAGCAATCATGAACCTAGGGTTTCAGGGTTTATTTGTTAACATCGCCTTTACGTAACACTCGTGTGTGCGAGACAGCGAGAGGCCGACTGCGTGCGTGCGCCTCTTCTCTTCGTATATGTACTCCACCGTTTGTCTGGTGTCCAAAAAATTATAATAACTACTAGCAATGTGCCAATGCGTTGCCACACGATCAAAGTAGATTAATAAATATTCACCGATTTGATAGAAAAAAATGTCTAGTTTTGAAATACGTATATCACTAAAAATATATTCCTTTGGCAGTTTTGATGAGATAAGGGAGGCATGTTGTTGGTTTCAAGATTCAAGAAGTGGTATATGTCTAATTTCTACTCTTATTAGCAAGATGCCCGTGCATTGCACGGAACATGAAAATCTCGCGGGAGAAAAGGATGAATGAGGGAAGGCCTTATCTGCAAATGTGGTGAAGAGTGTGGGTAAATTGCCATATTTTCCTTCCTATCCGTCAGATATAAACCGGGCGACCTACATTGCAGGATGGCAGGCCCACCATCATCACCAACTCTATTTTTATCCCTACTCTTATAGAAAGCATTGTCGGTGATGATCGTGTGCCTGCCATCCTGTAATATAGGCCGTCCGATCTATATCTGATGGATAGGAAGGAAACTATGGCAGTTTTGCAAAAAGATACCCACACCCTTCTCCACATTTGCAAATAAGGTCTTCCCTCGTTCATCCTTTTCCCCCACAAGGTAAACTACTCATACAAATGCATCTCGATGTTCCGTGCAATGCATGGCATCTTGCTAGTTGTTGCAAAAATCCCATGTGTGTGTGAGAGAGACGGAGAGTGGAGGAGGATGGAGTGCATGTGTGACAAAGACACAAGTAGTGTGTGTGCGATAGGGTATCAGCTTAAAATGAGGCGATAGTGTGTGTGTGCACGATCGAGAGGGCGTGTCTCAAGAAGAGAAGAAAAAGTTACATAGATACAAGGAGCGAGAGAGAGACATGTATGCGATGGTGGAAGCATGCGTGTGCGGGTGTATAAACCTATCTAGAGGCTAGCTACTCGATAAATGCTTGTGAGAGAAATACGATTCGGGGTGCGAAAGCGAGAGTTTTGTGTGTGAGGGAGAGAGACAGTAGTCGGGAAGGGGGTGGAAGCAGGTGTTGTGTGTGTGTGTGTCTGTGAGAGAGAGAGAGAGAGAGGAGATGGTAGTCGGGGTTGTCTGATCGGTGTCAGTCTGGGATGGAGATGAAAAGGAGACCGCAACAAATGTTGTGTCTACAGGAGCGAGAGAGAGTAATTTTAGTGGTATGAGTCATATGTAGAGACATATAGGGTGTGTGAGAGAATCCCATAGAGAGAAAGACAAAGTGAAAGACGAGTGGAGACTGTGTGTGTGGCGGTGAAAAAGAAAGCTTAGGTATCGAGTGATACCAGAGAACAGTAGAGACGTGAGAGATAATGAAAACCATGTAATGTATAATGATAGGGAGAGTGTGACACTTATCAAGGGAGACGTCGAGAGACCATGTTTGCGAGGATAGGAGAAACATGAAGTGAGCGTGCGGGTGAGGTGGAGAAAAGAGAGTGATGGCTACCTGAAGGAGCATGCATGCGAGAGAGATGGGCGTGAAAGGAGTGAACAAAAAAGGGATTCAAATATTTGAATTCGAGATGATGATACATGTAATCCATACTCGAACCAAAATTGATCTATCAAACATGCATACTCATATGAATTCACGCACATCTATGTTATTTAATATGTAGATATTACTGATCCATACATTTTAGTAGAACATAATTTGGTTAAATTGTTTCGAATTCAACCTTAAGATTTCGAGATCGTTGTATTTGTAAATCATATTATACATATAAAGGAGTAGAATTCTTTGTTGTGCTTTTGAAAGTATATATGTAAAAAAATGATGTATATAGAATGTAATTCCAATTGATAATGGATCCCACCCGAAAAAATAGTAGAATACAAACGGGATTCGAATTGAGTTGGCACGGTAAACGTGCACTGTGCAAAATTTGAACGAAGCGGGGAAAGTCGCAGTAACCGCCCGAAACCAAAATCTGCGAGATGGAAATCACTACTGCCTATCCCTGCCGTGCAAAGCCTATCTGCTAGATTTCTATAGGTTTCGATAGGGGTAGGTTTGTAATTTCACCCAAACGTGACGTAATCGCCTCTCACCCGGATTCATACACGGTGGGCACAAAAACACAGTGTGCCCTCGGCCGAAATCGACTCCCTCCCCGATTCATATTCATACACGGTGGGCGCCAAAAACAAACTCTCGTCGGCAAATATTCGGTGTATGCAAGATTACCGTCCTATCCCCAACCGACTAATGTTGCTGTGATGTAGTAGAAATTTGAAACGGGGGCTAAGTTTGTAAATTTCCTCGCATTTGAGACAAGCGCGCCCTGACTACATGGTTCCCCCTTCCTCTCTACCTCCCTTTTCCCCATTCATACTCCATGGGCGCCAAAACACCCTCTCCACCCCACCCTCCTCCGTCCGCCGCTGTCCGCCACCCCATCCACCGCCGTCCTCCTCCACCATGCCGGAGCTGATACCCCGATGCCGCTGTCCATTACAAGAGATCGACCTCTCTCATCCACGCCTTCGTCCACCTTGCCGGCGCCGCTCCTACGACCGTCTCGTCCACCGCGCCCCGCCGCCACCGTCTACCCTCCTAGATCTGCTTCCACGCCGCCGACAGCCATCGCTACCACAGCACCATCAAATTCTCACCAGATGCGTACACGGCGCCGCACCAGAGGCGGTACTCTTTTGTATCTGCTCAACTTATTTATCGCAGCAAGAAAATAGATCGCCACTGCTTTACTCTGAGTTCTTGTCTTGGTTGCGAAGTTGCCTTTGTCCGGTTTGCACCTTCAGATCCGCCATGACACATTCGACACTATGCTCCCAATGCTTATGGTTTTCCCCTTTTGTATTCCACACTAGTTAAATCACAGTAGACTAAATTTCAAAATTGGGTCAGTTGATTTTTCAGAGCTCGCCGGAGTTCACCGATGCGATCCAAGGGACTCGGGTGGTTGTGGGGCCTCGCCGAACGAAGAAAACTCGATGCGGGTGGGGGGTGTGGGTGGCAGAGGAACACAGGCGGTGGCGGCCGGTGGTCCGGCCGGTGGCCCGTGCGGTGTTCTGTATGGGAAGAATCACAGACGAGGAAGAAGAAGGGTTAGGAGACGTAGGATCTTCATCCAGCCGCCTGAAATGGTCGAGAGACAGCTGGGAGTTGCATTCTTAATGCGCTCTGGTTCATCATGTGTGGGCACTGCGCAACCAACATTTTATTATCCAAAATCTGCTTGCTCTTCTTTACCATGTTCGATAGAGCTGTGACAGAAAACGTAGGACCGAATCCAGCAGACTGTACCCATACTTCACTGGCCACACCACTAGCCCCACCACATAGGACCTGCACTCCAGCAAAAGGTATACCGATTTCATTTGCCATAGCACCAGCTGTACCACAGAAAAATCCCACTCCAGCAAAAAGTAAAGCAAGTCCACCGGCCGAAGACCTATCCCAACTGCATAGACAGCCAATTCCTGCAGATTGGAACCCCATTCCATTTATTCCCTGTTTAAAAGACAATGCTTTCAATGTTGTTAGGGACTACGTGCATATATTCCCATCATGGGAAGATTATTGTGAAGACAAACACCATTTTCACATCTTCCTGTCCAACTTATGTGTAAGTGCTATTATTCATGGTTAATTTTTTCCTGTTTTCTGATGATTGAACACATCAATGATTTACATTACATTGTTGTAACTAGGTGTCGGGGAAACTGATCCACGAACACCTATGGGACCGGCGGACCGAGCCCCTTTTGATTCGGCGGGGGGCGGAGATCGCACAAAGAGCGGATCGAGGCAAAGCACACGAGCAGTTTACCCAGCTTCGTAGCTCTCCGGAGATATAATACTCCTACTACTGCATGTCTGAGTATATTGAGTTCTTGCTCGGGAGCGCTGAATGCTACAGTACACTCTAGCTGCTAACGAGACCGAGCGTGAGTGTGTTTCTGGCTTCGAACCTTTCGAACCCCCCTCTACGTTGCGCATGGGCCTCCTTTTATATGCTCAAGGGGTCACCGACAGGTGGCAACGTAGGCAAGGGTAAAAATGGAAAAGTGTTGCGGTTGGTACAACTACCTGTACAGTGTATCCTACCTAACCCTGACGGTAGGGGACAAAGGCATTAAATTCCCGTCTGCGTCGCCCAAATAGTGCAGAAAGGGACCGTCAGGGGCGCCACCGCTTGCCACGATGGCAATCTTGTCAGCGCCGCTTGCCACTGCGCACCGCTGGCT
Organism: Triticum aestivum; assembly: GCF_018294505.1. Classification (NCBI taxonomy): domain Eukaryota; kingdom Viridiplantae; phylum Streptophyta; class Magnoliopsida; order Poales; family Poaceae; genus Triticum; species Triticum aestivum. The sequence goes on from NC_057810.1 coordinate 417,391,089, forward strand.
GCACAACCTCTTGCCACGTGCACCTGGAAAGGCCCCAGGGCGACATGTTGGTGGATATGCTGGAGCGTGGGTACAGAGTGGTAGCTTGCCGCGGCAAGCGCCTTGCCGCGGTTGTTGTCTTGTCGCGTCCGGAAGCTTGTCGCTCACCGGGCCTTGCCGGGACGCGTGGCGCGTCGCGGCAAGTTCCTTGAGATGCCTTGGTTGGCCTTCCCGGCAAGCTCCTCTTGCTGGGGCCTTGTCTCCTTGGCTTGAATACTTTGTTCTTGAATGGCTCCAAAGGAACCACGAAGGACCTTGGCGGTCACCCGACAAGCCTTGCCGCGGGGTGCTGCAACTACCCGCACACAAGTTCGGGATACTAGGGTACCCTACTCTAGTACACCGACAGGAGCCCCCGGGCCTGGGCCACACACGGTGCCGAGCGCTGTTGGGCCAGGCCCAAAACAGGGCACGGGCACGCGCGGCCTGGGTTACGCCGTATCTTACTCCGTATCAACCGCGCCCTCCCCGAACGGCACGCGTCGAATGCGGCATCGTGGGAGAGATCGTGGGTGGTTTCTTTATTCGGAAAGACGGAACATCCGCCCCCTCCCTCTTTATAAGCAGGGGAAACAGGGGCAGTTCGCCCATCTCGCCGGTTGCTACTCCAACCTCAGAAATCTCCGCCGCTCCCCCCTTCTTCCCAAAGATGAAAGAGAGCAGCGCTCCGCCCCCCATCGCCACCAGCACCACCAGCACCGTCGATCTCCCCCACCACCTCTGCCATGGCTCCGAAAGCCGACAAGGGGAAGGGTGTGAAGTCGGCCAAGGCGCAGCGGCTCGCGGCGCTGCGAAAGGAGCGGGCAACCTCCCCCCCCCCCAGCTCGCCGCGAAGGAGCTGAGGGAGTATTACTACCTCTTCTGGTCGACGGAGACGCGAGCGCATCCACGCACGAAGGTACTCTCAGCTGCCGCTTCGGAATTGGCTCCGAATGGATATCCCTTCTTCGCGTTGTTCTTCTACTGCAAGCTCTGCCCGCCTTTCTCTGAATTTTTCTGTGACATCATGAACACTTACGGGCTCCGCCTCCTTGACTTCACCCCCAATGCCGTTCTGACCATGGCAGTTTTCGCACATCTCTGCAAAAACTTTGTCGGAGTCTATCCAAATGTAGCTCTTTTCCGCCACTTCTTTATGCCTCGAGTTGAGAGAGGAGAGCCTTTATCCAGCGGAATCGCCTGGATCTCGAGAACCGGCAAGAAGGAAGCTTATCTGGAGGGAGAGCTCCGCAGCAAGTTGGATGAATGGAGAGCAGATTGGTGCTGGATTGTCGAGGAGAACCCGCAGCCATTTACCGCCCAGCGCCAAGCCCCAGTAGTGCGCGGCAACGATTGGAGCAACGTGGCCCCGGAAGACAGTAGGCTGAAGATTGCCGTCACCCGGATCCTACGCCTCGGGCTTGCCGGGCTCACCGTAGGCGCTGTTGGCGCAGATTTTCTCTGTTGCCGCATCGCCCCCCTGCAGGAGAGGAGGAGGCCCGCCTGGGAGTTCCAGAATGCGGTGGATATCATGAGGCTGCGCCCGGGCCTCAACTTCAACTTCACCGTCCTGGAACTGGACGCGATGCTCCTGGAACTGTTCAAGCACGATCCTGAACATCCCGGAGTGTTCAGGTTGCCGAGGCGTGTCATTCCGCTGTGCAACAACTCCTCGCTCGACTGCATCCGTGCCATGATGCCGCTGTGCGATTCGCATGGAATTGTCCCCACTTGGCAAGAGCCTGCAGACGACGTCGTGCAGGAGTTCTTTGATAGCTTGGTGGAAGTGCCGATCCGCTCTGATGAACAGAAGAGCCTCACCCGCGACACTACCGATGATGAGATGCAGCGCATCGCCACTAGGCTGGAAGAGGCGGCGGCAGCCGCTGCCGCGGGCGAGTTTGGATTCACCATGGAGGAGGCAGAGGCAGCAGAGGCGGCAAGCCTTGTCGAGCAAGGAGAGATTGCCGGTGAGGGAGAGCTTGCCGGGTCTGAAGCTGAGTTGAGCGAGCCCGCCGAGGGCGCGAGCGAATCGCTGAGGATTGGCTCCTCCTCTTCCCCACCTCCAGACAGCTTGCCGCAAGCAGAGCCCCCAGCTCCACCAAGAAGGCGTCTCCGCAAGGCCGGTGACGTAGCGGGGCGGCAGACGAGTCAACAGCCGCCGCGCCGCGCGACACGCTCTACCGCGGCAAGCACTATTGCTGCGGGAGCGCCTCACGCCGCTGCGGCAACTGGAGCGGGGTCTTCCCGGTCCACCGCTTCTGCCCTTGCCAAGCGGCTAAGGGAGCCTACTCCTCCGCCTCGTCGCGCCGGAGGGGAGCCGGACTTTGATCTCTCCGCGCTCAGCTCCGACGAGGAAGAAGAAGAGTAAGATTCTCTGCTATACTCGTAGTTCTTCAATTCTTGCTGTTTTGTCTTGTATCTGATTTGCTTTACTCCGAACCCATTCCTTTTCAGACGCTGGCCCAGAGAGCGGCGAAGAGAGCCAAGGCCCCGGTGATTGTCATCGAGGATGAACCCATTGCGACGGCAGGGGACATGTCCGAGACCACCTTGCCGGACCCGGCAACCATTCCCCAAAGCAGCCCCCAGCGCAGCCCCCAGCGTAAGTATATGGTTTACTTCCTGTTGTTAGGCGCGCATGGGTGCTCTTTCTTTGCTGATATCTGACTGTTGGTTTGTGTAGGAGCAGAGCAACCTCACCAGGAGTGCCCAGAAGCCGCTCCCAAAATGCCATCTGCTTCGACTACACCTCCAAGGAAGGATTCCCCGGCAAGGGAGCGTTCTCCGGCAAGGGAGAATTCTCCGGCAAGAGACAGCACCAGCGACCCTCCGGTGGTTGAGACCACGACTGAAGATCCTAGTACAGGTAATCCTCTTGCTTGAAAACTTTCCTTGGGTTCTTCTTCTTCTGATTTTCTTTTTGAATATTTGCTTGACTTTTCTCCCTTCTCTGGTCGTCAGATCCATCTGCCATGGAGCCAATGGAAACCGAGGTCGCCGGCGAGGAGAACGCGCGTGGCAATACCGACGATGCCGTTGCCACCGAAGAAGAAGCCGACGCTGATGATCCCGCCGGCAAGAGGCCACCAAAGCTGTCGCCGCAGAAGTTGGCGAGGGGTCCGGCGATCGCACTGACGACCCTGAGGCCGCAGGAGTGCCAGGCGCTATGCCGACCGCCAATCCCTTCGCCGCTGCTGCCGTGTCAGGCTCCGAAGAGCCCCAGCCCGGCACCTATTTGAAGGCCCGTGATGGCGTCTTCATCAAGCTCCCCTGGGCGTCAAGCTCCAGGGCGCCGGTCGAAGGAGAAATCTTGGATGGAGAGGTGCTCGCCTCCGCTGGGCTGACGCTGGTCGACGCGCCAAGCAGCAGCAGCGGCGAGCCTGAGGAGGAGCGGTTGCTGCGGAAGCTGTTGTCACTATACCGTGCTTGACAGGCCAAGCTGGAATCGCGAGAAGCGCTTGTTGCGAAGGTGGCAGTAGACATTGAGAAGCGCGTGGAGGAGCTCCGGGGTCTCAGGCAGGAAGCTCTCCGGTCCCTGGCAGAGGAGTGGGAGCAACTCACCGAGGCGCGGAAAGCCTTCCTCCTCGAGAAGGCTGAAGTTGAAGAGCAACAGCGGCTTGTCGCCGAGAAGCTATCTGCGCAGGAAGGCGAGTTGGCGCAGCGGAAGGTCAATCTTGACAGCCATGAGGAGGAGCTTGCCGCGCGCGAGCAAACATTTGGTGGGGCTCTCAAGGAAGCAAAGGATGCTGCCGCAACTGCCGAGGCCACCAAGAAGGAGCTGGAGACGAAGGTGGCACAGCTGGAGGCCGACCTCAAGGCGAGCGGCGAGGAGCTTGCTGCGCTCAAGCGTGAGCGCGAGAAGGACGCCACCGCTCATGGTGAGCTGCAGGGTCGTCTTGCTGAGAGGAGCAAGGAGCTTAGCGCCGCCAAGGACTCCAATGCAGATCTTGAGTTGAAGCTGACTACATTGACAATTACTCTGGACGGCGCCAAGGAGCGGGAGGTGGCCTTGAAGGAGAAGATCAAGGCCGACGAGGCGCTGCTGGCGAGTGCTGCTGCCGCCCAGAACACTTTTAGGGAGAATGTGGAGCACTGGACGGAGGGTCTCGTGAATGTTGCCGCAACCATCGACGGGGAGCTGGCGCAGCTGGGGATGGAGGATCTCGGGTACTCCTCCGATGAGCACCTCCAACCCAGCGCCAAGCTCAGCTTGTTCTTCAAAGGCGCGGCGACGGCCCTCCAGCGACTCCGGGAAAGGATCCCAAAGCAGCTGGCCGACGAGTCGCGCAAGACCTGCGCGGGAGCTCTTCAAAAGGTGCTGGTGAAGGTGGCCTTCCGCAACCCAGGCCTCAACCTCACCAACGTCCTCAGGTCCTTGCCGCCGGATGCTGATCTGGAAGCGTTCAAGACCCTTGTCGCACCCATTGTGGACAAGGTGAGCGGAATCAAGAGGGTTGAGGGCGATCGCGTAGATTAGGCCGCCCGTTTTCCCTTTTTCTTGTCGCTACTGGTCATGTTATGAGAACAATCTGTTAGAGTTGCGACAAGCTATCTTGTAATATAACTCCATTTTGGGTAGCGATTACTATGTTATTTCCTTTACTTGATTCCTTCCTTTGTATGTTTTTGCCCTACGCTTTTAGGGAACTTGTCGGCGCAGGCACCTTAGCCGCGAGCGCTGAGTGCGGAACGTCAGCAACCTGCTGGCGGTGCCGCTACCGACAAGAAACCTTGTCGCAACTAGTCACAGCTCACTTAAGTTGTTGAGCGGACTCGAAACAAAGTAAGGGCGCAACTAGCTACGAGTTGGTTCCTTCGCGCACAGGTTTTCCATACAAAGCACGGTCGTTTGAGGAAGATAACTCAAAAATTTTAAAACTGATTGCTCAAACTTTGGCAACTTAGCTTTTCTGTCGTTTGCTTCCCGGTAAGGCGAAACTTTCTTGAACGACGCCTGGTCCACATTATCTTCTCCTTTCGGCAAGTGCTCTTGCGCCAATGTGGTGACCACATATGCCTCCATGTATCTCTGCCAACAGCTGTTGTCCGTCTTCCCGGCGAATACACTTCAATTTCACACCGTTGAGTCTTCTTCTGTACAGTGTGTCGTTGACAAACTGGTACATACTTGACTGCCGGGCTACTCTTTCCGCTTCTTCTTGCTCTTCGGGAAGTTCTCCTGTCTGAAGGAAATGAACAATCTGCTGTGCCCATGCTGGAGCTTGTGGCTCGACAACAAGGACTAAAGGCACATCTGCTGCTGCGGGAACATCCGCTTCTACAGCGAGAACCTGCGGCTCAGCTGGAGCTTGATGTTCCCCAGCAAGCTTGCCGGAGCAAAACTTGTCGGGAGTGTCTGCTTCAACAGAACAAACCCTAAGGCTTGCCGGAGCAAACTGCTCCTCAGCACCCTTGGTGTTGATCTTGGGGACCTTCTTGGCGGCGGCCTCGGGGAGTTCTTCCGGAAAATAGTCGCCAGAAATCAACTTCCTCTTTTTGCACTGTCCAGTTGATGGCGTTACAGACGGCTGAGTCAGCTTGAGCACAAAGATCCCTGGTTCCACAGGTAACTTAAGTGCGGCGCACTTTGACAGGCCATCGGCAATGTTGTTCTGAGCTCTTGGAACATGTTCCATCTGTAGGCCGTCAAAGTGCTCTTCTAGCTTTCTCACTTCATCAACGTAAGCTTCCATCAACGGACTCTGATAATTCTTGTTCACCTGGCGGATGACAAGCTGTGAGTCACCCCTGACAATGAGCTTCTTGATCCCAAGGTCTGTTGCGATCCTGAGACCGGCAAGCAAACCTTCATATTCTGCGGTATTGTTTGTTGCTTTCTCCTTGGGAAAGTCCATCTGGACTACGTACTTGAGGTGTTCTCCAGTGGGTGCAACAAGTAGCACGCCTGCACCGGCGCCTTGCAGCGAGAAGGCACCATCAAAGTACATCAGCCACTCTTTGCTTGCTTCCTTGACGGGGATGCTTGTTTCTGGAATTTCTTCATCTTGTGTTGGCGTCCACTCTGCTATGAACTCTGCCAATGCTCTGCTTCTGATAGTTGAAGTGCTCTCAAACTTGAGGCCAAAGCTTGACAGTTCTAGTGCCCACTCGACAATCCTGCCTGTTGCTTCTGGATTTTGCAGTATCCTCTTCAGCGGAAAACGAGTGACGACTGTGATCTCATGTGCTTGGAAGTAATGGCGCAGCTTTCTCAAGGCCATTAGAAGGCCGAAAAGCAATTTCTGCACACCAGAGTACCTTGACCTAGCCCCCTGCAGAAAGGAACTGACAAAGTAAATTGGGCGCTGCACCATTCTCTTCTGCATCTCCTTACGCGCCTACGCAGATCCATCTTTGTCGGGACCAGAGCTTGTCGGTGAAGTTTCCTGCTTGTCGCTGGATGCATCTGCCGTGGTTGCTGGCTCATCATCCGCCTCCCTCTCCGCCACTAACGCAGCACTAACCACTTGATTGGTTGCCGCTATATATAGCAGCAACTTCTCTTGTGGCTTAGGTGCGACAAGTGTTGGAGCGGAGGACAGGTATCTCTTCAAGTCCTGCAGCGCAGCCTCCGCCTCCGGAGTCCATTTCATTGGACCTGCCTTTTTCAATATTTTGAAAAACGGCAAGGCGCGCTCGGTAGATCTAGAGATAAACCTACTGAGAGCAGCCACGCAACCGGCAAGTCTTCGTACATCCTTGACGCGCTTTGGTGCTTCAATCTGCTCAATGGCCTTGATCTTGTCGGGATTGGCTTCAATTCCCCGCTGAGACACAAAGAACCCGAGAAGCTTGCCGGAGGGGACTCCAAACACACACTTCTCGGGGTTAAGCTTGAGATTGATCTTGCGCAGATTTGCAAAGGTTTCATCTAAATCTTGAATCAGAGTTGCCTTGTCCTTGCTCTTGACCACTATGTCATCCATGTAGGCTTCCACATTTCTGTGTATTTGTGGCTCAAAAGCGTCATGGACTACCCTTGCAAATGTTGAACCAGCATTCTTTAAACCGAAAGGCATCCGTATGAAACAGTATGTGCCACATGGAGTGATGAAAGCGGTCTTCTCCTCATCCTCTTCTGCCATGAAGATCTGATGGTATCCTGAGTATGCATCAAGAAATGAAAGCAAGTCACATCCGGCCGTGGAGTCAACAATCTGGTCGATGCGCGGCAAGGGAAATGGGTCTTTGGGACAAGCTTTATTGACATCGGTAAAGTCGATACAAAGCCTCCATTTCCCATTTGCCTTGCGTACGACTACAGGATTGGCCAACCATGTAGGATGGAGTACTCCTCTGACAAGGCCTGCTGCTTCCAATTTCTTGATTTCTTCTGCGATGAATTCTTGGCGCTCCACTGCCTGTTTCCTGACTTTCTGCTTGATGGGCCACGCATGAGGACAGACGGCAAGATGGTGCTCGATTACTTTCCTGGGAACACCGGGGATGTCAGACGGTTGCCACGCAAACACGTCGACGTTCGCCCGCAGGAAAGCAACGAGCGCGCTTTCCTATTTAGGGTCGAGAGTGGCACTGATGGTGAAGGTACCACCAGTGCCATCCTCCTTGGCGGACACCTTCTTGGTCTCTGGTGGAGCTGCCATTGTCTTCTTACACTTGCCGGTGGAGCTCGATGGTGCGTCCTCGACGGTAGCGCAGCACTCCGAAGAGGTGCGCTTGCCGGAGTGGGCATCAGAATTCTTGCCAGACTTGGTCTTCTTCTTCCCCCCGGGAGCTTCAGCGGCAAGTGACTTGCGATCTATTGCGGCTGCTGCTTCCCGTTAGATCTTGTCGGCTCAGATAAGGGCATCCTTCTTGTCACCAGGGATAGAGATGACACTTATCGGGCCCAGCATCTTCAGCATGTTGTATGCATAGTGAGAGGCTGCCATGAATTTGGCGAGTGCTGGACGACCGAGTATCCCATTGTAAGGCAATGAAAGTCAGCAACGTCAAAAGTGACCCTCTCAGTCCTGAAGTTCAACTCGCTGCCGAATGTCACCGGCAACGTGATCTTTCCCTTCGGCTTGCTCCTTCCCGGATTGATTCCTTGGAATGTGTCGGTCTCTTCGAGCTCGCTATCAGGGATCTGGAGTTTGTGGAGTACCGCGGAGGAGATCAGGTTCAGGACGGCCCCGCGGTCAACTAGCATCTTAGTGACCTTGAGGTTGCGGATAGTTGGTGAAACCAACATCGGCAAGCACCCGACCGCAGTTATGCGATCAGGGTGGTCCTCAATATCAAAGATGATAGGCGTGCTGGACCATTTCAGAGGCTTGCGTGACTCGATGGGTGGTTCTGCCGCATTGACTTCCCGCACCCACTGCTTGAGCTGGCGGTGTGAAGTACGCAGAGAAGCACCGCCGTCAACGCACAGGACCTTTGTGGCTTTCTGGAACTCCTGCTCATCGGTCTCATCATCATCCATATCTTCATCGTCATCGTCATCTTCATCCTTGTCGCGGCCGCGGGGAGGTCTGTCTCCTTGCCGCTGCTTGGCCTTGCCGCGGCGTCCCCCTCGGCCGGGGCGTTTCTAGCCGGCTCCTCCAACACCTTCCTGGGCCTTCTCCTTGTCGCGTCGCTCGTATTCAGCCTTTTGCTGCTCGACAAGCTGCTCGACTTTCTTGCAGCTCTGGAGGTCATGGCCCTTGGTGCGGTGGATCTTGCAGTACTGCTTGTTGGTGCCGTCCTGCTTGTCGGTGACCGCCACGGCCTGGTAGTTGGTGCCCGCGGCAATCTCCTTGTCGGAGCTACCAGCTTTGGCTTTCTTGGCGCCACCTCCGTTGCCGGACTGCTCAACGACTAGCACTTCTTTGCCTTTCTTCTTCCTGTTGTTCCGCCACCGGTTTTTCTTTGTCGGGGCAGCATCCTCACTATCAGATCCTCCTACTTCTGTATTCTCTCCAGGGAGTTTCCTCCCTTCCTCAGCATGTGCACACTTGTCGGCCAGGGCATATAGCTCACTGACATCCCTGATCTTGCACATCGCCATCTCCTCCCGCATCCTGCGGTTCCGCATGTTCTGATGGAACGCGCTGATTACCGCGGCAGGGTGGACATCTGGGATGTTGTGCTGTACACGGCTGAATCTCCGAATGTACTTGCGTAGGGGCTCTCCTTCCTTCTGGGTGAGCAGATGAAGGTCGCTCTCTTGGCCATGAGGCTTGTGGCCGCCTGTAAAGGCGCCGACAAACTGATGGCATAGGTCTGCCCAGGAGGATATGGAGTTGTCCGGCAAGTGCATGAGCCAGGATCTGACATTGGGCTTGAGCACCAGCGGGAAGTAGTTGGCAAGGATCTTGTCGTCCCGCCCCCCGGCAGCTTGCACCGCGATGGTGTAGATGCTGAGGAACTCCGACGGATGCGACTTGCCGTCGTACTTCTCTGGTACGTCTGGCTTGAAATTCTTCGTGCTGGGCCACTGGACTTGCCGCAGCTCATGAGTGAATGCAGGGCAACCTACCGCGTACGGCAAGTCACCTGGTTCCCTGGTGCATGCATGTCGACAGAGGGCCCAGCGCGCTGGTCCGATTGACGCCGCGCTTCTCTTTGGCGCTCGATGCGAGTACGAGCGTCTTCTTGCTGTCGTTCGTGAAGAACTTGGCGCTGATCGCGACAAGCTCGTGGATCTGATGATGCGGTGGAGTCGCTGTCGAGGTGGATCCGGCGAGTCAGCGATCTTGGCCTTCGGGGTGGAGAGTGCATGGTGGTTGCACCCCCACCGGTTTTGCCGCCATCGGCTCACGCCTGGCAGTCCTGCCGCGGCATCGATGTACTCGGCTGCCGCGGAGTGTCGCCGTTGGCAAAGCCGATGAGACTCTGAATGGTGGCCCTCCATTCGTCGATCTTGTCTGCCGTTGGAGGGTAATCCAGGAGCAGTTGAGCTCGCGCCAAAGCTTCTGCTGGAGTGGTGGGCGGCAGTGGCGAACGGTGCGAGGAGCGGGATATGATCAGACTTCTAACTATGTTAGAAGGAGAAGTATCCCGTCCAGGCGACCGTGCCTCGCTCGTGCCAGCATGTTGGCGTGCATGCTGGTCTTGAGCACCCCGAGATCCACTAGCTCGATCTTGGTCCAACGAACGCATGGTACTGCGAATACCATGACGATGTCGGTCCTACGCCTCTTGAGATGGGCGCGGTGCATGTACGGACGCCGAGGTCTGCGCAGCCTTGCCCTTGGGCCTGGCAGCGCCTACCCCACCATCCGTTTGCTCCGGTGGTGGCGGGATCGACGTGGACGGAACAATTGCCTCCGAAGCCTTCTTCTTCGGTGGCATGTCAATGAAGAAGATGAAGATCTAGCTCGTGTGAATGCCGGATCAGGTTCACACAATCTCGACGCCCCCTACCTGGCGCGCCAAAGATGTCGGGGAAACTGATCCACGAACACCTATGGGACCGGCGGACCGAGCCCCTTTCGGTTCGGCGGGGGGCGGAGATCGCACGAAGAGCGGATCGAGGCGAAGCACACAAGCAGTTTACCCAGCTTCGGAGCTCTCCGGAGAGATAATACTCCTACTGCTGCATGTCTGAGTATATTGAGTTCTTGCTCGGGAGCGCTGAATGCTACAGTACACTCTAGCTGCTAACGAGACCGAGCATGAGTGTGTTTCTGGCTTCGAACCTTACGAACCCCCCTCTACGTTGCGCATGGGCCTCCTTTTATATGCTCAAGGGGTCACCGACAGGTGGCAACGTAGGAAAGGGTAAAAATGGAAAAGTGTTGCGGTTGGTACAACTACCTGTACAGTGTATCCTACCTAACCCTGACGGCAGGGGACAAAGGCATTAAATGCCCGTCTGCGTCGCCCAAATAGTGCAGAAAGGGACCGTCAGGGGCGCCACCGCTTGCCACGATGGCAATCTTGTCAGCGCCGCTTGCCACTACGCACCGCTGGCTGCACAGCCTCTTGCCACGCGCGCCTGGAAAGGCCCCAGGGTGACACGTTGGTGGATATGCTGGAGCCTGGGCACAGAGTGGTAGCTTGCCGCGGCAAGCGCCTTGCCGCGGTCGTTGTCTTGTCGCGTCCGGAAGCTTGTCGCTCACCGGGCCTTGCCGGGACGCGTGGCGCGTCGCGGCAAGTTCCTTGAGATGCCTTGGTTGGCCTTCTCGGCAAGCTCCTCTTGCCGGGGCCTTGTCTCCTTGGCTTGAATACTTTGTTCTTGAATGGCTCCAAAGGAACCACGGAGGACCTTGGCGGTCACCGGGCAAGCCTTGCCGCGGGGTGCTGCGACTGCCCGTGCACAAGTTCGGGATACTAGGGTACCCCTACTCTAGTACAACGACACTAGGCGAGGGTCAATCTGGATAGTCATGACGAGGAAAGCTTTCTTGTGCTTTTCAAGGAAGCATTGCAGCAGTATCGGTGTTACCTGAGGAAATCACACTTTGGTGGCAAATCTATAAACGAATTTCCGGTGAAGTCTCCTGTGCTAAATTTAGAAGACATTGAATGGAAAAACATTGTTATGCACTGGTCTCGTTCCCAGGATGAGGTACTGTCTATGAAATCACATGACAATTTGAACTTCTACTTTTCCGCATGTGCCTTACGGATCTTGTTTGCAGGAAATTTGCTCGAAAAAGAATTCCGGTTTGAAAAGAATGACAGGATATCGCAAATATGCTGCCCGCTGCTTTGCTCTTATTAGTACTTGTTGTCCTGTATCAATGTACTTGCATACATACCTGGTTCATTATGTGACAGCAGTATGCATGATAGCTTGCTTATCAATTGTTCGCTCCAAATTCTTCAGTTCCAAAGCCAATGTTTTTTAGCTCTGCATTGTTCTTGTAAGTACATGCTGTCCTTTATCAGTGTACTTATAATGACAGGTAGTTGTTCATGTACCATCACTCTGCAGCTTATTTTCCTTTGCCCTCCATTTTCTACACATCAAATCTATATTTACTCCTACCATAAGGTTGGTACTGAAGAAATTTAGCTGTGCATTGCTCTTGGTTGTACCTTTTGCCTGTATCGCTGCACTTACATTTATAGCTACTTGGTTATGTAGCATCACTCTTTATCTTATCTTAAATATTCTCCATTTTTTCGTATATTATCACATCTATATTTACTCTTAACAAAATGTAGAATAAAGGCAATGCTTATGAAGAAGATTCTGTGGTAAACTTCTTGAATTACCCCCCCCCCATCAGCATGGACAAGGCCTTTATAGAGCCTGTCTTCACCAATAATGTAAGTTTGTCCATCTCAAGCCTTCAAACTTTGTTGTATATATTTGGTTAGGCATGACTGCAACAGCTGTTTATTTTTGGTGTTTGCATCAAATTGCATGTTTAATGTTTATTATGTACTCCCTCGAATCCAAAATAGATGACCCAATTTTGTACTGAAGTTAGTATAAAGTTGGGTCATATATTTTTAGAACGGAGGGAGTAGTTCATAAACAAAAGTTTGTCCTTTCTCAATTTAAGTTTTCAGTTGTACAACCAAGTTCCTTATTCATACCATGTAAATTAAAGTATACAGAGCAAGTGATCTTCTTTTGCACTGCATGTATGCTTCTGTTCTTCATCCGTAATCCAGTGGTGTGGTGAACCTACCCACTACAGCACAATGTCATATTCTGCAATGTCTTAACTATGAACAATGTCATATCATTCTACTACTCCCTCCGTCCGAAAATACTTGTCATTGAAATGGATGTATCTAGATGTATTTTAGTTCTAGACACATCCATTTTGATGACAAGTAATTCCAGACGGAGAGAGTATTATTTAAACCGTCTCTTTATTTGCCAATCTGAAATGGGATAAATTGACAGCACACTAACCATTGATACTTATGAGTTCTTGATCTGTAATCCAGTGGTGTCGTGAAGCTGCCAACTCCTTCACAATGTCATTTCCTGCCATGTCTTGACCTGAACAATACCATATTGTGTTAATGCAATTTTAAACTCTGTCACTTTATTCGTCAGAAGAAATGTGATGAATTGTCAGCACTGATACTTTTATGTGCAAAACCTGTCATCTGTCTGCTTGTTTATCTTTCAGAGTGAGGAAGATTTAAGTGTTGAACAAGCGCAGTCTCATCATCTTGCTCAGCTGCTTGCGCTGCAGCTCCCCAGCAGGGCTAACTTTTCTTAAACTCTATTGAAGTGATGTTGGTTTTGTATATTATTTTTTCAGCGTGTTTATTTGCACTGGTGGCGATCTTTGATGCCCAGGTATGTAATCTGCTATCTGCTTGTGCTAAATTATCATAGTGGCCAACTTTGATGCCCAGTGGATGTAATATGTTGTAATTTCTTTTTTGTATAGTCTAGGTTTTTTCTTATTCACCATGCTGCAGTTATTTTATTGTCTTTGCAGTAAACCGGCCAAACCGTAAAATTACGGTACATAATCGGGCCGTCATGCAATCACGATGTAGGTTGGGCCTGAAACATGCCGAACAGCTAATGGGCCGGCAACAGCCCGAAATGAACCCTGGCCCATGATTGTGCGAATCAAATCACGGGCTTTTAACAGGCCAAAATTGTCTCGGTCCTTCTTTGGCCCAATCAGATATCGGTTGCGAGCAGGCCGGATGCAAACGGGGCCGTAGTTAGGCCCAACTATATGACGGGCATTTAACAGGCCAAAATTAATATGGGGCCGAAATGTTAAACGGGTCCTTAAGAGGCCAAAACTAATGTCAGGCCGAATTACTAAGTGGGCCTCTAGCAAGTGGGCCCAAAAGCATAGTGTCCAGTTGACGGGCCGAATCTGATATGGGCCATAATTGATCCCATAGCTTCTTAAAGGGCCGTACCTGATCTGGGCCGTAATTTGGCCCAGAACGTGGTAGGCTTTTAGCGGGCCGGATCTCATATGGGCCACTATTAGGCCCGGAACGTGGCAGGCCATTAATGGACCGGATCAAATATGGGCCGGCATTTGGCCCAAAACATGGCAACCAGTTAATGGGCCGGCCTACTAGGGCCCTCAAATTCTTGTGGGCCTACAGCTGGGCCATCCCGTTAATGTCGGCGAAATCTCGTGGGCCTCTCAAGGAAGCAAAGGATGCTGCCGCAACTGCCGAGGCCGCCAAGAAGGACCTGGAGACGAAGGTGGCGCAGCTGGAGGCCGACCTCAAGGCGAGCGGCGAGGAGCTTGCTGCGCTCAAGCGTGAGCGCGAGAAGGACGCCACCGCTCATGGTGAGCTGCAGGGTCGTCTCGCTGAGAGGAGCAAGGAGCATAGCGCCGCCAAGGACTCCAACGCAGATCTTGAGTTGAAGCTGACTACATTGACAATTACTCTGGACGGCGCCAAGGAGCGGGAGGTGGCCTTGAAGGAGAAGATCAAGGCCGACGAGGCGCTGCTGGCGAGTGCTGCTGCCGCCCAGAACACTTTTAGGGAGAATGTGGAGCACTGGACGGAGGGTCTCGTGAATGTTGCCGCAACCATCGACGGGGAGCTGGCGCAGCTGGGGATGGAGGATCTCGGGTACTCCTCCGATGAGCACCTCCAACCCAGCGCCAAGCTCAGCTTGTTCTTCAAAGGCGCGGCGACGGCCCTCCAGCGACTCCGGGAAAGGATCCCAAAGCAGCTGGCCGACGAGTCGCGCAAGATCTGCGCGGGAGCTCTTCAAAAGGTGCTGGTGAAGGTGGCCTTCCGCAACCCAGGCCTCAACCTCACCAACGTCCTCAGGTCCTTGCCGCCGGATGCTGATCTAGAAGCGTTCAAGACCCTTGTCGCACCCATTGTGGACAAGGTGAGCGGAATCAAGAGGGTTGAGGGCGATCGCGTAGATTAGGCCGCCCGTTTTCCCTTTTTCTTGTCGCTACTGGTCATGTTATGAGAACAATCTGTTAGAGCTGTGACAAGCTATCTTGTAATATAACTCCATTTTGGGTAGCGATTACTATGTTATTTCCTTTACTTGATTCCTTCCTTTGTATGTTTTTGCCCTACGCTTTTAGGGAACTTGTCGGCGCAGGCACCTTAGCCGCGAGCGCTGAGTGCGGAACGTCAGCAACCTGCTGGTGGTGCCGCTACCGACAAGAAACCTTGTCGCAACTAGTCACAGCTCACTTAAGTTGTTGAGCGGACTCGAAACAAAGTAAGGGCGCAACTAGCTACGAGTTGGTTCCTTCGCGCACAAGTTTTCCATACAAAGCACGGTCGTTTGAGGAAGATAACTCAAAAATTTTAAAACTGATTGCTCAAACTTTGGCAACTTAGCTTTTCTGTCGTTTGCTTCCCGGTAAGGCGAAACTTTCTTGAACGACGCCTGGTCCACATTATCTTCTCCTTTCGGCAAGTGCTCTTGCGCCAATGTGGTGACCACATATGCCTCCATGTATCTCTGCCAACAGCTGTTGTCCGTCTTCCCGGCGAATACACTTCAATTTCACACCGTTGAGTCTTCTTCTGTACAGTGTGTCGTTGACAAACTGGTACATACTTGACTGCCGGGCTACTCTTTCCGCTTCTTCTTGCTCTTCGGGAAGTTCTCATGTCTGAAGGAAATGAACAATCTGATGTGCCCATGCTGGAGCTTGTGGCTCGACAACAAGGACTAAAGGCACATCTGCTGCTGCGGGAACATCCGCTTCTACAGCGAGAACCTGCGGCTCAGCTGGAGCTTGATGTTCCCCAGCAAGCTTGCCGGAGCAAAACTTGTCGGGAGTGTCTGCTTCAACAGAACAAACCCTAAGGCTTGCCGGAGCAAACTGCTCCTCAGCACCCTTGGTGTTGATCTTGGGGACCTTCTTGGCGGCGGCCTCGGGGAGTTCTTCCGGAAAATAGTCGCCAGAAATCAACTTCCTCTTTTTGCACTGTCCAGTTGATGGCGTTACAGACGGCTGAGTCAGCTTGAGCACAAAGATCCCTCGTTCCACAGGTAACTTAAGTGCGGCGCACTTTGACAGGCCATCGGCAATGTTGTTCTGAGCTCTTGGAACATGTTCCATCTGTAGGCCGTCAAAGTGCTCTTCTAGCTTTCTCACTTCATCAACGTAAGCTTCCATCAACGGACTCTGATAATTCTTGTTCACCTGGCGGATGACAAGCTGTGAGTCACCCCTGACAATGAGCTTCTTGATCCCAAGGTCTGTTGCGATCCTGAGACCGGCAAGCAAACCTTCATATTCTGCGGTATTGTTTGTTGCTTTCTCCTTGGGAAAGTCCATCTGGACTACGTACTTGAGGTGTTCTCCAGTGGGTGCAACAAGTAGCACGCCTGCACCGGCGCCTTGCAGCGAGAAGGCACCATCAAAGTACATCAGCCACTCTTTGCTTGCTTCCTTGACGGGGATGCTTGTTTCTGGAATTTCTTCATCTTGTGTTGGCGTCCACTCTGCTATGAACTCTGCCAATGCTCTGCTTCTGATAGTTGAAGTGCTCTCAAACTTGAGGCCAAAGCTTGACAGTTCCAGTGCCCACTCGACAATCCTGCCTGTTGCTTCGGGATTTTGTAGTATCCTCTTCAGCGGAAAACGAGTGACGACTGTGATCTCATGTGCTTGGAAGTAATGGCGCAGCTTTCTCAAGGCCATGAGAAGGCCGAAAAGCAATTTCTGCACACCAGAGTACCTTGACCTAGCCCCCTGCAGAAGGGAACTGACAAAGTAAACTGGGCGCTGCACCATTCTCTTCTGCATCTCATTACGCGCCTACGCAGATCCATCTTTGTCGGGACCAGAGCTTGTCGGTGAAGTTTCCTGCTTGTCGCTGGATGCATCTGCCGTGGTTGCTGGCTCATCATCCGCCTCCCTCTCCGCCACTAACGCAGCACTAACCACTTGATTGGTTGCCGCTATATATAGCAGCAACTTCTCTTGTGGCTTAGGTGAGACAAGTGTTGGAGCGGAGGACAGGTATCTCTTCAAGTCCTGCAGTGCAGCCTCCGCCTCCGGAGTCCATTTCATTGGACCTGCCTTTTTCAATATTTTGAAAAATGGCAAGGCGCGCTCGGTAGATCTAGAGATAAACCTGTTGAGAGCAGCCACGCAACCGGCAAGTCTTCGTACATCCTTGACGCGCTTTGGTGCTTCAATCTGCTCAATGGCCTTGATCTTGTCGGGATTGGCTTCAATTCCCCGCTGAGACACAAAGAACCCGAGAAGCTTGCCGGAGGGGACTCCAAACACACACTTCTCGGGGTTAAGCTTGAGATTGATCTTGCGCAGATTTGCAAAGGTTTCATCTAAATCTTGAATCAGAGTTGCCTTGTCCTTGCTCTTGACCACTATGTTATCCATGTAGGCTTCCACATTTCTGTGTATTTGTGGCTCAAAAGCGTCATGGACTACCCTTGCAAATGTTGAACCAGCATTCTTTAAACCGAAAGGCATCCGTATGAAACAGTATGTGCCACATGGAGTGATGAATGCGGTCTTCTCCTCATCCTCTTCTGCCATGAAGATCTGATGGTATCCTGAGTATGCATCAAGAAATGAAAGCAAGTCACATCCGGCCGTGGAGTCAACAATCTGGTCGATGCGCGGCAAGGGAAATGGGTCTTTGGGACAAGCTTTATTGACATCGGTAAAGTCGATACAAAGCCTCCATTTCCCGTTTGCCTTGCGCACGACTACAGGATTGGCCAACCACGTAGGATGGAGTACTCCTCTGACAAGGCCTGCTGCTTCCAATTTCTTGATTTCTTCTGCGATGAATTCTTGGCGCTCCACTGCCTGTTTCCTGACTTTCTGCTTGATGGGCCATGCATGAGGATAGACGGCATGACGGTGCTCGATTACTTTCCTGGGAACACCGGGGATGTCAGACGGTTGCCACGCAAACACGTCGACGTTCGCCCGCAGGAAAGCAACGAGCGCGCTTTCCTATTTAGGGTCGAGAGTGGCACTGATGGTGAAGGTACCACCAGTGCCATCCTCCTTGGCGGACACCTTCTTGGTCTCTAGTGGAGCTGCCATTGTCTTCTTACACTTGCCGGTGGAGCTCGATGGTGCGTCCTCGACGGTAGCGCAGCACTCCGAAGAGGTGCGCTTGCCGGAGTGGGCATCAGAATTCTTGCCGGACTTGGTCTTCTTCTTCCCCCCGGGAGCTTCAGCGGCAAGTGACTTGCGATCTGTTGCGGCTGCTGCTTCCCGTTAGATCTTGTCGGCTCAGATAAGGGCATCCTTCTTGTCGCCAGGGACAGAGATGACACTTATCGGGCCTGGCATCTTCAGCATGTTGTATGCATAGTGAGAGGCTGCCATGAATTTGGCGAGTGCTGGACGACCGAGTATCCCATTGTAAGGCAATGGAAAGTCAGCAACGTCAAAAGTGACCCTCTCAGTCCTGAAGTTCAACTCGCTGCCAAATGTCACCGGCAACGTGATCTTTCCCTTCGGCTTGCTCCTTCCCGGATTGATTCCTTGGAATGTGCCGGTCTCTTCGAGCTCGCTATCAGGGATCTGGAGTTTCTGGAGTACCGCGGAGGAGATCAGGTTCAGGACGGCCCCGCCGTCAACTAGCATCTTAGTGACCTTGAGGTTGCGGATAGTTGGTGAAACCAACATCGGCAAGCACCCGACCGCAGTTATGCGATCAGGGTGGTCCTCAATATCAAAGATGATAGGCGTGCTGGACCATTTCAGAGGCTTGCGTGACTCGATGGGTGGTTCTGCCGCATTGACTTCCCGCACCCACTGCTTGAGCTGGCGGTGTGAAGTACGCAGAGAAGCACCGCCGTCAACGCACAGGACCTTTGTGGCTTTCTGGAACTCCTGCTCATCGGTCTCATCATCATCCATATCTTCATCGTCATCGTCATCTTCATCCTTGTCGCGGCCGCGGGGAGGTCTGTCTCCTTGCCGCTGCTTGGCCTTGCCGCGGCGTCCCCCTCGGCCGGGGCGTTTCTAGCCGGCTCCTCCAACACCTTCCTGGGCCTTCTCCTTGTCGCGTCGCTCGTATTCAGCCTTTTGCTGCTCGACAAGCTGCTCGACTTTCTTGCAGCTCTGGAGGTCATGGCCCTTGGTGCGGTGGATCTTGCAGTACTGCTTGTTGGTGCCGTCCTGCTTGTCGGTGACCGCCACGGCCTGGTAGTTGGTGCCCGCGGCAATCTCCTTGTCGGAGCTACCAGCTTTGGCTTTCTTGGCGCCACCTCCGTTGCCGGACTGCTCAACGACTAGCACTTCTTTGCCTTTCTTCTTCCTGTTGTTCCGCCACCGGTTTTTCTTTGTCGGGGCAGCATCCTCACTATCAGATCCTCCTACTTCTGTATTCTCTCCAGGGAGTTTCCTCCCTTCCTCAGCATGTGCACACTTGTCGGCCAGGGCATATAGCTCACTGACATCCCTGATCTTGCACATCGCCATCTCCTCCCGCATCCTGCGGTTCCGCATGTTCTGATGGAACGCGCTGATTACCGCGGCAGGGTGGACATCTGGGAGGTTGTGCTGTACACGGCTGAATCTCCGAATGTACTTGCGTAGGGGCTCTCCTTCCTTCTGGGCGAGCAGATGAAGGTCGCTCTCTTGGCCATGAGGCTTGTGGCCGCCTGTAAAGGCGCCGACAAACTGATGGCATAGGTCTGCCCAGGAGGATATGGAGTTGTCCGGCAAGTGCATGAGCCAGGATCTGACATTGGGCTTGAGCACCAGCGGGAAGTAGTTGGCAAGGATCTTGTCGTCCCGCCCCCCGGCAGCTTGCACCGCGATGGTGTAGATGCCGAGGAACTCCGACGGATGCGACTTGCCGTCGTACTTCTCTGGTACGTCTGGCTTGAAATTCTTCGTGCTAGGCCACTGGACTTGCCGCAGCTCATGAGTGAATGCAGGGCAACCTACCGCGTACGGCAAGTCACCTGGTTCCCTGGTGCATGCATGTCGATAAAGGGCCCAGCGCGCTGGTCCGATTGATGCCGCGCTTCTCTTTGGCGCTCGATGCGAGTACGAGCGTCTTCTTGCTGTCGTTCGTGAAGAACTTGGCGCTGATCGCGACAAGCTCGTGGATCTGATGATGCGGTGGAGTCGCTGTCGAGGTGGATCCGGCGAGTCGGCGATCTTGGCCTTCGGGGTGGAGAGTGCATGGTGGTTGCACCCCCACCGGTTTTGCCGCCATCGGCTCGCGCCTGGCAGTCCTGCCGCGGCATCGATGTACTCGGCTGCCGCGGAGTGTCGCCGTTGGCAAAGCCGATGAGACTCTGAATGGTGGCCCTCCATTCGTCGATCTTGTCTTCCATTGGAGGGTAATCCAGGAGCAGTTGAGCTCGCGCCAAAGCTTCTGCTGGAGTGGTGGGCGGCAGTGGCGAACGGTGCGAGGAGCGGGATATGATCGGACTTCTAACTATGTTAGAAGGAGCAGTATCCCGTCCAGGCGACCGTGCCTCGCTCGTGCCAGCATGTTGGCGTGCATGCTGGTCTTGAGCACCCCGAGATCCACTAGCTCGATCTTGGTCCAACGAACGCATGGTACTGCGAATACCATGACGATGTCGGTCCTACGCCTCTTGAGATGGGCGCGGTGCATGTACGGACGCCGAGGTCTGCGCAGCCTTGCCCTTGGGCCTGGCAGCGCCTACCCCACCATCCATTTGCTCCGGTGGTGGCGGGATCGACGCGGACGGAACAATTGCCTCTGAAGCCTTCTTCTTCGGTGGCATGTCAATGAAGAAGATGAAGATCTAGCTCGTGTGAATGCCGGATCAGGTTCACACAATCTCGACGCCCCCTACCTGGCGCGCCAAAGATGTCGGGGAAACTGATCCACGAACACCTATGGGACCGGCGGACCGAGCCCCTTTCGGTTCGGCGGGGGGCGGAGATCGCACGAAGAGCGGATCGAGGTGAAGCACACGAGCAGTTTACCCAGCTTCGGAGCTCTCCGGAGAGATAATACTCCTACTGCTGCATGTCTGAGTATATTGAGTTCTTGCTCGGGAGCGCTGAATGCTACAGTACACTCTAGCTGCTAACAAGACCGAGCATGAGTGTGTTTCTGGCTTCGAACCTTACGAACCCCCCTCTACGTTGCGCATGGGCCTCCTTTTATATGCTCAAGGGGTCACCGACAGGTGGCAACGTAGGAAAGGGTAAAAATGGAAAAGTGTTGCGGTTGGTACAACTACCTGTACAGTGTATCCTACCTAACCCTGACGGCAGGGGACAAAGGCATTAAATGCCCGTCTGCGTCGCCCAAATAGTGCAGAAAGGGACCGTCAGGGGCGCCACCGCTTGCCACGATGGCAATCTTGTCAGCGCCGCTTGCCACTGCGCACCGCTGGCTGCACAGCCTCTTGCCACGCGCGCCTGGAAAGGCCCCAGGGTGACACGTTGGTGAATATGCTGGAGCGTGGGCACAGAGTGGTAGCTTGCCGCGGCAAGCGCCTTGCCGCGGTCGTTGTCTTGTCGCGTCCGGAAGCTTGTCGCTCACCGGGCCTTGCCGGGACGCGTGGCGCGTCGCGGCAAGTTCCTTGAGATGCCTTGGTTGGCCTTCTCGGCAAGCTCCTCTTGCCGGGGCCTTGTCTCCTTGGCTTGAATACTTTGTTCTTGAATGGCTCCAAAGGAACCACGGAGGACCTTGGCGGTCACCCGGCAAGCCTTGCCGCGGGGTGCTGCGACTGCCCGTGCACAAGTTCGGGATACTAGGGTACCCCTACTCTAGTACACCGACACTAGGCGAGGGTCAATCTGGATAGTCATGACGAGGAAAGCTTGCTTGTGCTTTTCAAGGAAGCATTGCAGCAGTATCGGTGTTACCTGAGGAAATCACACTTTGGTGGCAAATCTATAAACGAATTTCCGGTGAAGTCTCCTGTGCTAAATTTAGAAGACATTGAATGGAAAAACATTGTTATGCACTGGTCTCGTTCCCAGGATGAGGTACTGTCTATGAAATCACATGACAATTTGAACTTCTACTTTTCCGCATGTGCCTTACGGATCTTGTTTGCAGGAAATCTGCTTGAAAAAGAATTCCGGTTTGAAAAGAATGACAGGATATCGCAAATATGCTGCCCGCTGCTTTGCTCTTATTAGTACTTGTTGTCCTGTATCAATGTACTTGCATACATACCTGGTTCATTATGTGACAGCAGTATGCATGATAGCTTGCTTATCAATTGTTCGCTCCAAATTCTTCAGTATCCAAAGCCAATGTTTTTTAGCTCTGCATTGTTCTTGTAAGTACATGCTGTCCTTTATCAGTGTACTTATAATGACAGGTAGTTGTTCATGTACCATCACTCTGCAGCTTATTTTCCTTTGCCCTCCATTTTCTACACATCAGATCTATATTTACTCTTACCATAAGGTTGGTACTGAAGAAATTTAGCTGTGCATTGCTCTTGGTTGTACCTTTTGCCTGTATCGCTTCACTTACATTTATAGCTACTTGGTTATGTAGCATCACTCTTTATCTTATCTTAAATATTCTCCATTTTTTCGTATATTATCACATCTATATTTACTCTTAACAAAATGTAGAATAAAGGCAATGCTTATGAAGAAGATTCTGTGGTAAACTTCTTGAATTACCCCCCCCCATCAGCATGGACAAGGCCTTTATAGAGCCTGTCTTCACCAATAATGTAAGTTTGTCCATCTCAAGCCTTCAAACTTTGTTGTATATATTTGGTTAGGCATGACTGCAACAGCTGTTTATTTTTGGTGTTTGCATCAAATTGCATGTTTAATGTTTATTATGTACTCCCTCCAATCCAAAATAGATGACCCAATTTTGTACTGAAGTTAGTATAAAGTTGGGTCATCTATTTTTAGAACGGAGGGAGTAGTTCATAAACAAAAGTTTGTCCTTTCTCAATTTAAGTTTTCAGTTGTACAACCAAGTTCCTTATTCATACCATGTAAATTAAAGTATACAGAGCAAGTGATCTTCTTTTGCACTGCATGTATGCTTCTGTTCTTCATCCGTAATCCAGTGTTGTGGTGAACCTACCCACTACAGCACAATGTCATATTCTGCAATGTCTTAACTATGAACAATGTCATATCATTCTACTACTCCCTCCGTCCGAAAATACTTGTCATTGAAATGGATGTATCTAGATGTATTTTAGTTCTAGACACATCCATTTTGATGACAAGTAATTCCAGACGGAGAGAGTATTATTTAAACCGTCTCTTTATTTGCCAATCTGAAATGGGATAAATTGACAGCACACTAACCATTGATACTTATGAGTTCTTGATCTGTAATCCAGTGGTGTCGTGAAGCTGCCAACTCCTTCACAATGTCATTTCCTGCCATGTCTTGACCTGAACAATACCATATTGTGTTACTGCAATTTTAAACTCTGTCACTTTATTCGTCAGAAGAAATGTGATGAATTGTCAGCATTGATACTTTTATGTGCAAAACCTGTCATCTGTTTGCTTGTTTATCTTTCAGAGTGAGGAAGATTTAAGTGTTGAACAAGCGCAGTCTCATCATCTTGCTCAGCTGCTTGCGCTGCAGCTCCCCAGCAGGGCTAACCTTTCTTGAACTCTATTGAAGTGCTATCGGTTTTGTATATTATTTTTTCAGCGTGTTTATTTGCACTGGTGGCGATCTTTGATGCCCAGGTATGTAATCTGCTATCTGCTTGTGCTTAATTATCATAGTGGCCAACTTTGATGCCCAGTGGATGTAATATGCTGTAATTTCTTTTTTGTATAGTCTAGGTTTTTTCTTATTCACCATGCTGCAGTTATTTTATTGTCTTTGCAGTAAACCGGCCAAACCGTAAAATTACGGTACATAATCGGGCCGTCATGCAATCACGATGTAGGTTGGGCCTGAAACATGCCGAACAGCTAATGGGCCGGCAACAGCCCGAAATGAACCCTGGCCCATGATTGTGCGAATCAAATCACGGGCTTTTAACAGGCCAAAATTGTCTCGGTCCTTCTTTGGCCCAATCAGATATCGGTTGCGAGCAGGCCGGATGCAAACGGGGCCGTAGTTAGGCCCAACTATATGACGGGCATTTAACAGGCCAAAATTAATATGGGGCCGAAATGTTAAACGGGTCCTTAAGAGGCCAAAACTAATGTCAGGCCGAATTACTAAGTGGGCCTCTAGCAAGTGGGCCCAAAAGCATAGTGTCCAGTTGACGGGCCAAATCTGATATGGGCCATAATTGAGCCCATAGCTTCTTAAAGGGCCGTACCTGATCTGGGCCGTAATTTGGCCCAGAACGTGGTAGGCTTTTAGCGGGCCGGATCTCATATGGGCCACTATTAGGCCCGGAACATGGCAGGCCATTAATGGACCGGATCAAATATGGGCCGGCATTTGGCCCAAAACATGGCAGCCAGTTAATGGGCCGGCCTACTAGGGCCCTCAAATTCTTGTGGGCCTACAGCTGGGCCATCCCATTAATGTCGGCGAAATCTCGTGGGCCTTTAGCCGGGCCGGCCCATTATGATCCGCAAGAATCTTGTGGGCCTTTACCTGGGCCGGCCCATTATGGCATACAAAAATCTTGTGGGCCTTTACCTGGGCCGGCCCATTATGGCCCGTGAAATCTTGTGGGCCATTAGCTGGGCCAGCCCATTATGGCCCGCAAAATCTCATGGGCCTTTAGCTGGGCCGGCCCATTATGGTCCGCAAAATCTTGTCGGCCTTTAGTTGGGCCAGCCCATTTAAACTTGATGGGCCGGTCCACGTGTCAACATATCATCGGCGCGTCTCGCCCATTGGATGAGTGACACCTGTGCCAGCGCGGACCTGACACGTGTCTCCTCCAACCAATGATGATTTTACACGTGGAAAATCCCCATTGGTCAGGGCTGTTAACGGGTTATCGGATCCAAAACCCGACCCGATAGCTTAACGGCGTTCCGTTACGGTGGATGCCACATGTCGGTCACCCTTGACGAAAGCACTTATGTGACACGCGATTTATCGTCATGGAAGTGGACACTTCCATGATGATAGTTTTGGTAATGTCATGGAGCACTTCTATGACAGCACAGGTATGACTATCTTGATTCTGTCATAAATTTGTCATGGATGTACATGCATGACAAAAAACGCGACCTACTGTGACAAACACGTATCATCACGGAAGTGTATTTTTTTTGTAGTGTCGAATTTTCCTGGTTACAGTGGTCATCCACATCATTGCATAATTTGGCTAGACAAAGGAGACTACAGCACACCCACACTTCTTAATCGGGCAAGTTCAACAATTAAATAGAGCTAGCTGGCCTAAACATTACTCTAACAAATTAAAGACCGGCACTCTTAATTAAACAAAACAAAGAGTACTACTACAGCTGGTGCTCGTCGATCTTCCCCGCCTCCTCCATGTCCAACTCGCGTCCGACGGTCTCCTGGGGAAGGGGCTCCATGGCATCCATTGCACCATATTCAGCAAGCATATCGCCATCCGCGTCCACCATCTCTTTGGAAAAGGCCACTATGAGATGGGCGTGGGCGGCCGTGATCTGGGCTTGGACGGGCTCGGTCATCGCAAGGTATGCGGTGGAGGAACAGACGACTGCTCGAACGCTCTCGGCGATTGCCAACTCTTCGGCCATGGGTTGTCGACCATTGTCTGAGAAGGTTTGTTCGGTTTGTGTGGTGACTGCCACGAGCTGGGCGTGGGCGGCCACGACATGGTCATGGGCGGCCTCCATCAGGGCTAAGTTCGCTGCAGTGGAACGGATAGCTGTTGTGCCGCTCTCGCCAGTTGCTATCCCCGAGGCAGATGTTGCTGCCACCACCTGAGAAGCAACAGCGGCCCTTTGGGCTGCTTTGGCTGCCCGGTCATAGATTGTGGTCGTGCTGATAGACCTTGTTAGCACGCGCATGGCGGCTGCGGCCGTGCTCTCACCAGAGTGGGCCGCCGAAGTTTCCCTCACGATGTGGGTCCATGTCCCCATCTTTCACCGGTGACGATTGAACAACGAAATGATATTTGGGGAGCAAGCTAGTGTGCTTGACATGCCGAATGTGTTCTGTAGCCGACGCACCTTCTCGCGTAAGCGATAGACGTACTATACACCGACGGTGCTCCACGATATTTTGTACTGCATCTCACACGGTTGGTGATAATAAACTGTGTGTGATCTACTTGATTTTTCGTCTTGATTTGAATTACATAATGGGGTCACAGCTACAAAGGTTGGTGTTTGAATGCTAGAACTTCTACCTGCAGTGAACATGCAACTATAGGTGTGTCATCAAAAAAATTGGAATTATTCAGGGTTCGTTTGGACATTTTTATACAGTAACTTGGTTTTCTAAGCATTTCAGGTGCACAATTCAAAATTAAACCACATGCACATACTCCGGTGCACCAAAATGGGCTGTAAAATGATATATGTGTCCGTTGGTTGATGCTTACGTCCCATTCAAGAAATGGGGATGAATTTACAACACCACGGCATCGTGGCTCTCCGGCAAACATTGAGGTGCTTGTTTTTGTAATTCTAGTAAATACAAAACTCGTCTGAAATTCATGAACCTTGGCATGCTATCATGGAACAGCATCAAGATGCTGGGGTAAAAAATATTGTCCCATTTGGGGAAGGTTATGGTATAAGCTTCTCGCAAACCAGAGCTTCTCTCACAACAAGCATGATGGTTTCGGTAGGGAACGTGCCACCTTGGGGGACGAAACGATATCTGTTGCCTCTTCTATTTCAAAAAATTTCTCGTGTCAACATAGAAAAACAGGAGTGTTGTGCAATTTTTTGGGATTTTTTGGAGTTCACATGGACATTTTTATACATTAACTTAGTTTTCTATGCATTCATCTGCATTAGTCAAATTTTAACTACATGCACATCCTCCGGTGCATAGAAACAGGTCGAAAAATCAAATGTGTGTCCTTGTTTGCAACCTTAGGTCCCACTCAAGAAATGGGAATGAATGTCAAAAACCTTTGCCACCGTTGGTCGGCCGCTAACATTGAGATACATGGTTTTAAAATTCTAGTAAATCAAAAACTCGTCTAAAATTCATGAAACTTGACATGCTATCATGGAGCAGCAGCAACATGCAGTGGTAAAAATATTGTCCCATTTGGCGCGGGTTGGGGTATAGGCTTCTCACAAACTAGAGCTTCTCGCAACAAGCCTCATGGTTACGGTAGGGAATGTTTCACCTTTCTGGACGAAACGATATCCGTTGCCTCTTCTTGATTTAAATTTTTTCTCTAGTGTCAACATAGAACAACATGAGTGTTGTGTTAAATTTTGGAATTTTTCGGGGTTCGTTTGGACATTTTTATGCATTAGTTGAGTTTTCAATGCATTTATGTGCATAATTCAAATTTTAACTATATGCACATGCTCTAATGCATATAAATTGGTTGAAAATTCAAGTATGTCTACTTGGTTGCATGCTTAGGTCCCATGCAAGAAATGGGAATGAATGTCAAACAACCTACCACCGTCACTCGGCCATAAACATTGAGATACCTGATTTTTAAATTCTAGTAAATCCAAAACTCGACTGAAATTCATGAAACATGGCATGCAATCATGGAGAGGCATCAACATGCCGTCGTAAATTTTCTTTCCCATTTGTGGTAGGTTTGAGTATAAGCTTCTCACAAACCAGAGCTTCTCACAATAAGTCTGATGGTTTCGGTAGGGAATGTTTCACCTTTCTGGACGAAATGGTAGCCGTTGCCTCCTCTTGATTTCAATTTTTTCTCTAGTGTCAACATAGAACAACCTGAGTGTTGTGTTAAATTTTGGAATTTATTGGAGTTCATTTGGACATTTTTATGCATTAATTGAGTTTTCAATGCATTTATGTGCATAATTCAAATTTGAACTACATGCGCATGCTCTAATGCATATAAATTGTTTGAAAATTCAAATATGTGTCCTTGGTGCATGCTTAGGTTCCATGCAAGAAATGGGAATGAATGTCAAACACCCTGCCACCGTCACTCGGTCGCAAACATTGAGATACCTGGTTTTTAAATTATAGTAAATCCAAAACTCTTCTGAAATTTATGAAACCTGGCATGCTATCATGGAATGGCACCCGACATGTCGTGGTAAATTTTTTGTCCCATTTGGGGCAGGTTTGGGTATAAGCTTGTCACGAATCAGAGCTTCTCACAACAAGACTGATGGTTTCTGTAGGGAACGTGCCACCTTTGGGGACGAAACGATACTCGTCGCCTGTTATTGCTTTGAAAAAATTTCTCGTGTCAACATAGAACAACAGGAGTGTTGTGTTAAATTTTGGAATTTTTTGGGATTCGTTCAGACATTTTTTATACATTAATTGGGTTTTCTAGGCATTTTCTGTGCATAATTCAAATTTTAACTACATGCACATGGTCTAGTGCATATAAATTGGTTGAAAAATCAAATTTGTGTCCTTGGGTGCATGCTTAGGTCCCATACAAGAAATGGGAATGAATTCCAAACACCAGGGCACTATTGATTGCCGACTTAATGTTGAGATACTCTATTTTAAATTCTAGTAAATCCAAACTCGTCTGAAATTCATGAAACTTGGCATGCTATCATGGAATGGCACCCGACATGCTGTGGTAATTTTCATGTCCATTTTGAGAGAAGGCGCACTCGAATAACAGTCAACAAAGGCATTTTGAAACAACTAGCTTCCGCTCTAACATCACAAACATTTTAGATAGAACACCCGTAGGTACACTGACAGCTTCCCTAGTAAGCCAAGGGAAAATGTGCCGAGCAGGATTTGTGCAGCTCTTCATCGCAAACATTTTAGATAGAACACATGTATGCAAAGCGAGACTTTGGCGCTAACCCAAGAGACTTCATCGCAAATGTTTTAGATAGAACACATGGTCATCTGCAGTAAGCCAAGGGAAAATTTGCTGCATAGGATTTG
This sequence comes from Triticum aestivum, assembly GCF_018294505.1. Lineage (NCBI taxonomy): Eukaryota > Viridiplantae > Streptophyta > Magnoliopsida > Poales > Poaceae > Triticum > Triticum aestivum. The sequence goes on from NC_057810.1 coordinate 417,419,865, forward strand.
TGCATCTCCTCAATGCAAACGGTTCAGATTGAATAAGGTATGCAAAGCGAGACTTCGGCGCTAACCCAAGAGAAAATTTGGCAAGCAGGATTTCTACCTCCCTTCAACGCAAACTGTTTTTTGGATGACCCGTGTGCAACAACGTACAAACAATTTGGTAAGATTTTCATCTGTCATATTGGGTATATTGCCATTTGTCAAACTGGAAATATTGACATTTCTTGATCTAGTAACATTGCCATTTGTCAATCCTTGTAACACTGCGATTTGTCAAAATATGCATCTAAAAATCACTAGCACTATCTAATTTTTGCAACTAAAATTCAGTAATTAAGTATAGATTTCATTCATAGATTAAGCAGTCGTGCTTTATTTATACAAACAGTTCAACTCCACAGCTAAACCGACCAAACTTTTCCCCAATTGTTGCCAACCATGTACTGAAATAGCTAGTTCAACTATATATACTAGGTAATTATAAGTACGTTGTAAAGTTCCACCACATCTATAGTCAGATGAACTGAACAAAATAGCCCCTAAATACTACTACTACGGAGGGGCTTTGTACTACCTCCGACAACCTCTGCTCTGCCGAGCACGCTCAGTAGGAGGAAGAGGAGTAGGAGCCTACCGACGAGCTGGACAACTGCAATACGGTGCCTGCCGCTACTGCACCTTCAGCGACGCTCACCTAGAATGCCCTATGCCGCTCCATAAGTAGATCTCATGATTCCTCGCCTCTGCGTCGGCATGTGTCGCGGCCATGGCGGCGGTAAGGCTCTTAGCGTGCTAGACGAGGCGCTCCTCCTCCTCCCCCAGGAACTCGATGTAGCGCGCAAGGTCGCTGCCGCACGTGCGGGCCTCCACATCCGTCCCCCTCCTTTGGGAGGCGATGGCGGAGCGGGTGATGATCCCGGCGGTCGCCGGTGGGCTGGCGGCCACGGCGGCTGATGATGGGGTTGCGGCCACGACCACCACCTCCCGCCGTCGGGCCGCGGTGACAGAGCGGGTGATGGCCACAGTGGCCGAAAATGGGGTGGCGGCCACGATGGCCACCTCTCGCCTTCAGGCCATGGCGGCAGAGCAGGCGATGGCCCTGGCTTTCAACGGAGCTGTGGCGGCAACGGCGGTCGGCAACAGCTACCCAACAAGGACGCCACGCGCGCTACACTATGTCAGGGACTACGCCGCCGCCGTGGTGTAGCCTCCCAGCTGGAGCTATGCTCTGATGACGGTGGAGTGGTTGAGCGACGACGACGGTCCGGTGCCATTGCCGATTGTGGGAGAAGCAGATGAGGTAAGCTACAGGGAGGGAGGGGGGAAATGCGATGCAGGACTCACTGGCCGTGAGGGTTTATATAGTAGGCTTGTAAGCATTGCAATTTGGGGGGATTTCACTGAGTCAGGCGGGAAGCTTGCACGGGAACCTGCACGGTTGTGCGGGAACGGGCTCACCACCGTTTGGCGAAAAGAACGCCCCCGCGCGCTGCTCAAGATTGCGCTCGAACCGTCTGCGGCAGCGGGGTGACAAGACGTGCGAGAGGAGGACGAAAGGACACGTACACATACGTTTAATAAAAAACATTTGCGATTTAATTACCTACTATACCCCCGTCCTAGTTTATAAGTAGGATTTAATTAATAAAATATGAATGCATGTCGCCAAAGATTATATCGTTGGCTTCGTATTTGAACATAGTTTCCAGTTATATAATTTTTCTAACATGCATTAACATTTTGTTGGTTAAATTTGAGGTTATATACGAGCAAGCGTTTCCCACAACACACATGGCTTATTCCATCACAAACAGCTAGGATGGATCAATTGTATGCCACGTATCGCACACGCATCTCTAATCTGATTCGTGCTTGATGTCTTCGACATCTCTCGCATAATTTGTCTTATTTGCCATGTATCATTGTGCCGGCCTCTGCTCGCGTCCCTCGTCAAGCTCTGCTCGCCGTTAGGCACCGCGGCATGCTCTGCTCGCATCCGTCGGTGCGCTCTAGTTGTGGACAACTTTTCCTTGCGTGTTCAACTGCTCGGTTAAGGCAACCGCAGAGCACTCTGCTCACGTCCCTCCGCGCGCGCTCTGCCAGCAGTAGGGCATGCGCACGATCACGTCGGGGGCTCCATATGCATGCAGTTGCGCCACGTGCGTTGCCACCTGATGCAGTTACGTGCGACACAATGGAGTTACGCGCTGCGAATTACAACTACCATCAGGGCGTGCTGATCGATATTCCAGGCCATATGGCTTCCCCTTTAATTCTCGCGGCCATTATAACCTTAGTCTCTTCAACCTTTTGATCACGCCCCATAGCACAACAAGCACACCCATGATGACACATAGAGAGGGGATGTCTAGAGGCTCTCCAATGGAGTTCGGCGAGCATAAAGTGGAGACCCACCTGAGGGAGACGGATCTCTCGGTGGTGTACACCATCGACCCAGCCGTGGTGGACGACTACATCAACACCGTTGAGCAGTTGCTTATCGGAGACAAGTACAAGGTGGTCGGCATCGACCTCCAGTACACCGCTGGTCTTCCCGGCAAAGATCAGAAGGTTGTCGTCGCCCAGTTGTGCGTGCGCCATCATGTCCTCATCTACCACTACTGCATGGCTACAGAGCCTTGCGTTTGTTTCGCCAGGTTTTTCAACAACACCGACTACAAGTTAGCTACGGTGGAAACCATCGATGATGTAAAAGCGCTCAGGGTTACGGGCTTGGCCTGCAAGAACCTTGTTGAAATCCGTGCGCACTACAGGGTCTAGGGCAGCATGAAGAAGGACTCCCTAGTTGAACTCGCCTCGACCCCTACTATGAAAAGATGAAGCAGGATGCCCAGAGAACAAGTCCTGTGTCCTGGCATAGGGCCTAGATGCGGCGACTGGATGAACCTCACCTCAGGTTCGCGACCAAGAGTGTAAGTGCGTCTAGTGCCACCCCTAGTTTGGTTTTGGAGTATTGATGACAAACGTGGTTGAGGGATTAATGTGTTTGTGAGAATTGCAGGATAACACAGGTAGTAGTCCCTCCTTGATTCGGTTTACCTACCGGAGATGACCCCTAAAAATGTATGAAGACATTGAAGATAATGGTGGTACGTGAAGATATTCACATTGAAGACTATGACAGAAGAAGACATTGAGTGAAGACTATGGAGCGCGAAGACTTAGTAGTTTCGTTGTTTCTTTTCTTCTTTGTTGAGTCATAGGAACCACCACACTGTTAATGGGGTCCAAGTGAACAAAGTCAGAGTGACTGAAGTGATGGTCAACCAAAATCCTATGTCTTCGAGCGAAGACAATGAGAGCAAATCTTATCCAGAGTCGTATAAGTCAGCTTTACTTGTAGCCCAATCAAGCTGTCGCATGTGTTTGAAATCTGACCGTTGTGACACATGTCAATTCCTTAGTGACCCAGGGTCATTTCGGACAAATCAGGTCGGGTTGCCCAGTGGCTATAAATAGCCCACCCCCTACACCATAAATTGGTGGCTGCTCAGAGTTAGTGCACGGCTTTTGTCGTTGAGAGCAACCCTCCTCCGAAGAGTTTGAGAGAGAAATCCTTGTGAGGACAAAGCCCAAAACACCCAGAGCCCAAAGAGTGTTTGGCATCACTGAAGTCTTTCTGTCCGCGTGATCTGAAGACTTGTTACACTTGAGGACTGTGAATCCTCCAGCCGGTTAGGCGTCGCGTTCTGAGCATCCAAGAGTAATTGTGGATTGCCGGTGAACGAAGTCTGTGAAGGTTTGGAAGTCTACCTTGAAGACTTACCAGAGTGATTGGACGGGGACTGTGTGTCCTTAGCTCAAGGGGAATAAGGTGAAGACACGGTCTTCTGAGATCAATCTCAGCCTCCCTAACCAGACGTACAGTTGTCACAACAACTGGAACTGGTCGAACAAATCCTTGTCTTCACAACACACTGGTTCTATCTCTTACTCTCCTTACTTACAGTTTGTCTTTGTGAAGTCATTGCCTGATTGCTCTGCCTGTTTGACTTCACTGTGTGACTACTTGTTCTGATTGGCTTCATACTATCTTCCATCCTGATCGTACTACCTAGCTGCTATCAGTCATTATGCTTTAGCTTCATACTTGTTTGACTATGGCTTGTCTAGTGTAGTTCATCTTCTGCTGCATGTTTATAGGTCCAGTTTTCGTGTTTGTCTTCAAAACTTTCATGTTTTGAAGACTTCCATAAAAATCGCCTATTCACCCCCCTCTAGTCAATAACTAGCACTTTCAATTGGTATCAGAGCAAGGTACTTCCTTGTTCTGTGTGATTCAGTTTAACCACCTGGAGTTTCAGCTATGTTGACTGCAGGGATAATCAAAGTCTCCGCTGCGTGCCCTGTATTCGATGGCACTGAATATCCCTACTGGAAGAATAAGATGCGTATGCATCTTGAAGCCATTGATGTTGATCTATGGTATGTTGTCAAGAACGGCATTCCCAAGACTGGTGAAGGTGTCTCCCCTACTGATGTCAAGAAGTTCATTCAACTCGATTCTACTGTGAAGAACATCATCTGTGGTCATCTGACCAAAGGGCAGTATGGCCGTGTGAGTGCTTTGGAAACGTCGAAGCTAGTGTGGGACTGGCTCTCCAAGGTCAATGAAGGCGTTTCAACTCAGAGAGATCAAAGAATCAGTGTCCTACGCAACCTCTTCAGCCGCTTCAAAAGAAATGACAATGAAAATGTCCAGCTCACGTTTGATCGTCTCACTGACATCACAAACGAGCTTCAGGCTCTCGGCGCCACTGAGATCACCAAGCATGAAAATCGTCAAGACGCTTCTGAGATCTCTTGACAGCTCATTTGACACTCTAGGTCTTATGATTCAAGAACGCCCTGAATTCAAGACACTCGATCCATCTGACATACTTGAGAGGCTCAACACACATGAGTTCCAGCTATCTGAGAAAAGAGATATCTATGGTCCCAACTATGGCCGAACTCGCGCTTTGAAGGCAAAGGCTGTTTCCTCATCTGAAGAAGAATCTGACTGCAGTTCTGGTGAAGCTGAAGACCTTGGAAAGGAGCTTGCTATGCTTGTGAAGAAGTTCCAGAAGTTCACTAAGAAGAAAGGCTTCAGAAAGTCTTCACGATCCAGCTCAAGAAATGATGAAGCTTCTTCCCATGACCACAAGAAGAGAACCTGTCACAAGTGCAAGAAACCTGGCCACTGCATCTCTGAGTGTCCACAGTGGGACAATGACAAGAAAAAGAAGAAGAGCAAGGAATATGATTCTGATGACAAGAAGAAGAAGAAATACTCAAAATCTTCTTCCAAGTCCTCTCCAAGTCTTCATCACACAAGAAAGTTCGTCTGGCAAGGCTCGTGCTTTTGTTGGCAAGGAAATGGATTCAGAGGAGGAGTCTGCTTCTGAGGAGGCAGAGGTGGTGGAGTTTGAGGAGGAATCTGACTCTGGCGTTGCAAGTCTAGCTCTGGCTTCAGCCTACGTTGCCAAGTCCATCTTCAACACTGAAGACAATGTATCCACCACCAACGCTAATGCCAGTGACCAGGACGACTCCACTCCCACTTACTGCTTCATGGCACGCAGTGCCAAGGTAAACTCACGTGATGCTTACTTTCAAACATCAAGTGAAGATGAATCTGATTGTGAATCCAAACCTAGCTACAAAAAACTTGCTAAAATTGCAACTGAACAACCGAAAGCTATGGAACATATTCAAAAACTGTTAGCCAAAAGCGAGCCTGTTGGACGCGGAAATGACTAGGACTCAGTCCTTAATTGAAGACATAAAAAATCATCATGTTAAGTACCAGGAACTTGAAGGTCGTCATGAAACCCTCTCAACATCTCATGAAAAGCTTTCCTACGATTATCTTCAAAGGAAGCAGGAACTTGAGAAATTGAGATCGGATCATGAAGATCTTCAAAAGGAGAATGAGTCACTACGCGCTCAACAGATCACTCCCGCTCAGGAAGGATTTGAACCACCATGTTTAAAATGCATTGAGCATGATAACGTTGTTTCTATTGCTGGATGTTCTACTGCTCCTGTTGCAATATCTTGAACTGCTGATGTGGTGTCTAACCCCTCTGTTGAGGATACCACTGCTATTGCTGATGAGAATGCCAGGTTGAAGACACTTATTGAGACAGGGATGTACAAAAGCCTCAAAGGGCATCCGACATTATGTGATGTCCTCAAAAAGCAGATTCTGAACTGAAACCCTAGAAAAGAGGGTATTGGGTTCGAGAGGAAAATGAATGTTGATGGGTTGTACTGGAAGCCTGAGAAGTACCCCAAAACCACATGGGTTGCTGCAAAGGAATCCTCAGTAGATCCATCTACCTTATATGGTTTCACTTGCGCTAACCCTATTATCATTGATGAATCCTTTGATGCAAACTATAAACTGTTTAAGAATCAGAATGGTGAAGTGTTTGCCAGGTATATTGGTACTAACTGCAGGAATGGACCACCTATGAAGAAGATCTGGGTACCTAAACAGCGTATTGAGAATCTTCCTGTGAATGTCATCATGACACCACCAAGGAAGAAGACAAACCCCAGACCTATGGCTTCATATGGCCCAAAGGCTTCATACAGATATAGGACTCACCTGAGTCACCCTAACGCCAATGTTTTGCAGGGAAACCATACTCAGACTTATGAATATGAGCATGTGTCTTCAAACCGCTATGTTCATAGAACTAAGAACTTTTCTGCTTATTCATATGAGTATTGTTCTTCTCCTGCAAGGCTATTTGCTAGGGCTCCAAAGCCGAAGTTCTCAGATGCTACACTTAGACTCATTGCTTCTAAGCCGCCCCTGAAGATGTGGGTGGTTAAGAAGAATTAACTTTCTTTTGCAGGGAAAGGTCTCCAGCCGGAAATCAAAGGCATCCAATGCTATTGCTGGAGACCTAAAACACATTAAGGGACGCATGATAAAATGGTCTTACTATGTATTTCATATCTAAATCGCTTGCTAGTCACACTATCAGTCCTAACCCTGATCTAAGCTTTGATAATCCTCTTGTGCGTCAAATGTTTATGCTTCACAACACTCTTTGTGAAGCCTATCCTCCTAACTGCATTGTAGGGTATGACACCTCGTGCTTCAGAATGGATTATGGACAGTGGATGCATTAACCACATGACTGGTGATCGAAGTCTTCTCATGGACTCAACCTTACGTCCATGTGATAAAATTCACATCACATTCGCTGACACTGGTAAAAGCAAGGTATTGGACCTAGGTAGAGTTGCAATCTCAAGGGATTAGCACATGGACAAAGTGATGCTTGTTGAATCCCTTGGTTTCAACTTAATGTCTGTGTCAATGCTTTGTGACTTAAACATGATTGTGCTATTTGGAAAATATCGTTGCCTTGTACTAATGGAATCTGACAAGTCTCTAGTCTTCAAAGGGTACAGGAAAGATGATCTGTACATGGTAGATTTCTCAGCAGGACCACAGATGGCCGTATGTCTTCTAGCCAAGTCTTCAGAGTGCTGGCGCTGGCATCGGAGGCTAGGGCATGCTGGCATGAGGAACCTACACACTCTCACCAAGAAGAAGCACGTCATAGGCATCGAAGACGTCAAGTTCAAGAAATATCATCTATGTGGTGCTTGTGAAGCTGGGAAGATGACAAGGGCCAAGCATCCCTCGAAGACAATCATGACTACATCTCGATCTTTTGAGTTTATCCACATGGACTTGTTTGGTCCCACTCACTACTCTACTCTCACTGCTACTGCTTGTCTCTATGGTTTCGTCGTTGTTGATGATTATTCAAGATACACTTGGGTACACATAATTCTCTTCAAGACTAAAATGCAGGATGTCTTCAGACGCTTCGCAAACCGCGCCATGAACAACTATGGCGTCAAGATCAAGCACATTAGGAGTGACAACAGCACAGAATTCAAGAACACGGGCCTCGACCTCTATCTTGACACCTTAGGCATCACTCATGAGTTTTCTGCTCCATACACACCTCAGCAGAATGGCATCATGGAGCGCAAGAACAGAACCCTTATTGAGATGGCTCGGATGATGCTTGATGAATACAAGACTCCAAGAAAATTCTGGCCTGAAGCCATTGATACTGCATGCCATGTCATCAACCGTGTTTATCTTCACAAGCTTCTAAAGAAAACATCCTATGATCTTCTAACTGGTAAGAAGCCAAACATAAGCTACTTCAGAGTATTTGGTGCTAGGTGCTAGATCAAGGATCCACATCACACTTCAAAATTTGCACCGAAAGCACATGAGGGTTTTATGCTTGGTTATGGAAAGGACTCACACTCCTACAGAGTCTTCAACCTCTTTCACTATAAAGTGGTTGAAAATGTGGATGTGCGGTTTGATGAAACTAACGGCTCGCAAAGAGAGCACCTGCCAAATGTGCTAGATGAAGTACCTGCCAGTGAATCAATCAAGCTAATGGGAACAGGAGAGATCATACCATCAGATGCCCAGCCTGAAGAGGAACTTATTATTTCTGCACCTGATCAACCTGAAGACATTGCTCAGCCTGAAGATAATCCTTCAAATAATGACAATGTTCAGCAGGAGCAAAATCTTCATCCAGTTCATCCTCGTGTAGCAAATGAAGTACAAATTGAGAAGATAATCAATAGCATCAATGCACCTAGTCCACTCACTCGTTCAAGAGCAACACAGCTAGCAAATTTCTGTGGGCACTTTGCATTTGTTTCAATCTCTGAACCCAAGAAAGTTGCCGAAGCCTTCATGGAACCTGAATGGATTCAAGCTATGCAAGAAGAGCTTCAACAATTTGAGCTGAACAATGTGTGGGAATTAGTCAAGCGTCCTGATCCTCGCAAGCACAACATAATAGGCACAAAATGGATATATCGCAACAGACAAGACGAGCATGGTCAAGTAGTCAGAAACAAAGCACGGCTCATTGCTCAAGGATACACACAAGTTGAAGGAATTGACTTCGATGAAACATTTGCTCCAATGGCTAGGCGCCATTCGCATACTGCTAGCTTACGCAAATCATCATAACATCCTTTTGTATCAAATGTATGTGAAGAGTGCCTTTCTCAATGGAAAGATTGAAGAGGAAGTGTATGTTGCACAACCGCCTGGCTTTGAAGACCCAAAACATCCTGATATGGTATACAAGCTCAACAAGGCACTTTATGGCCTCAAACAAGCCCCTCGTGCTTGGTATGACACACCCAAAGACTTCCTGAAGAGTAAAGGCTTCAAACCTGGTTCTCTAGATCCCACTCTCTTCACGAAGATATATGATGGTGAACTGTTTGTGTGCCAAATCTATATGGATGACATTATCTTCGGTTGCACCAACAAGAAATACAGTGATGAATTTGGTTACATGATGCAAGAACAATATCAAATGTCCATGATGGGAGAGCTGAAGTTCTTTCTCGATCTTCAAATCTGTCAGCAACGCAACGGCATCTTCATATCTCAAGAAAAATATCTGAAAGATTGCCTGAAGAAGTTTGGAATGCAAGACTGCAAAGGATACACGACACCAATGCCAACCAAAAGTCATCTAAGCCCCTACGCCAATGGTAAAGATTTCGATCAAAAGGTATACTACTCCATGATTGGCTCTTTTCTTTACTTATGTGCATCTAGGCCAGATATCATGCTTAGTGTTCGCATGTGTGACCGATTCCAAGCGGCACCAAAGGAGTCGCATCACTTAGGTGTGAAGCGAATTCTTTGATATTTGGCTTACACCCCAACGCTAGGATTATGGTATCGAAAGGGCTCAGAGTTTGATCTGGTTTGATTTTCGGATGCTGATTATGCTGGTGACAAGGTGGATCGCAAGTCTACATCAGGCACATGTCACTTTCTGGGTCGATCTCTTGTCTGTTTGTCTTCAAAGAAGCAGAACTGTGTATCACTCTCAACTGTTGAATCTGAATACATTGCTGCTAGATCTTGCTGCGCTCAGCTTCTGTGGATGAAGCAAACTCTTAAGGACTATGGCATCTGAGGGAGTCCTGGACTAGGGGGTGTCCGGATAGCCGGATCATCATCATTGGCCGAACTATCATCGGCCAGACTATCATCATCGACCGGACTCCAAGACTATGAAGATACAAGATTGAAGACTTCGTCCCATGTCCGGATGGGACTTTCCTTGGCGTGGAAGGCAAGCTTGGCGATACGGATATGTAGATCTCCTACCATTGTAACCGACTCTATGTAACCCTAGCCCTCTCCGGTGTCTATATAAACCAGATGGCTTTAGTCCGTAGGACACAACAACAACAACAACAACCATTACAATCATACCATAGGCTAGCTTCTAGGGTTTAGCCTCCTTGATCTCGTGGTAGATCCACTCTTGTAACATCCACAATATCAATATCAATCAAGTAGGACGTAGGGTTTTACCTCCATCAAGCGGGCCCGAACCTGGGTAAAACATCATGTCCCTTGTCTCCTGTTACCATCCGCCTAGACACACAGTTCGGGACCCCCAACCCGAGATCCGCCGGTTTTGACACCGACATTGGTGCTTTCATTGAGAGTTCCTTTGTGTCGTCACCGATAGGCTTGATGGCCTCTTCAATCGACAACGACGCAGTCCTGGGTGAGACTTTTCTCCCCGGACAGATCTTCGTATTCGGCGGCTTCGCACTACGGGCCAACTCACTTGGCCATCTGGAGCAGATCGAAAGCTACGCTTCTGGCCGTCAGGTCGGGTTTGGAAGCCTAAACTTCACGGCCGATATCCGCTCTTCGACGGATCTGAGCCGCAGCCAAGCGTGCCGCGCTGTCACGATGGGCACGACCTAACTCTGCCGCCGGACAGCACCTTGGAGGCCGCACACGAACCCGCTCCGACCCATAGTCTGGAGCCGATCGCACAGATCGAGGACGGGTGGCTGGACACCGCCTCAGGAGCTGCAACTTCTACGGCGGTGGAGCCGAACACTGACCTTCTCCCACATAAAGCTCATGACTCCGAGGTGCCGGACTCCCTGCCGGACTCCAAACCTCCTGCGCCCCTGCCGATCATGGAGTTCACCGCTGCGGACATCTTTCAGCACTCACCCTTCGGCAACATCTTAAATTCGCTGAAGCACCTCTCGCTGTCCAGAGAGCCCTGGCCGGACTACGGCCAGGATGGTTGGGATGTGGACGACGAAGAAATTCAAAACCCACCCACCACCCACTTCGTAGCCACTGTCGACGATCTAACCGACGTGCTAAACTACGACTTTGAAGACATCGATGGTATGGACGACGATGCCGGAGACGATCAAGAACCAGCGCCTACAGGGCACTGGAAGGCCACCTCGTCACATGACATATATATGGTGGACACCCCAAAAGGAAGCGATAACGAGGAACAACGGGACGCGGCAGAGGATAATCCCGCCGACAAACAACCAAAACGGCGACATAGACGCCGCCCTAAGTCCCGCCTCGATCAAAGCAGCATTCCTAACGACCCAGCAATAGAGCAGGGCAAACCAGTGGACGACGAACATGCAACCAAGCAACCGTCCGAATAGGACGAACCGGATAATCAACCCCTTCCTAGAGCAATCAACAGTCCGGACACACCACCGGAGCATAAGAACCTTCACAAAAGACTCGTCGCCACTGCAAGAAGTTTGAAGAAGGAAAAACGGAAGCTCAAAACAGCGGAAGACATACTCAGAATGAAGTGGAGCAAGGTACTCAAGACCGCAGACAAGTATGGCAATGGCCATCAAACAAAGAGCTACCCGAAGCGCAAGCTGCTGCCAGAATTTGACGAGGAAGCCATAGAGCCCTCACAACCAAAAAATAAAGAGGCCGCCTGGCCGGATAGACGGCCAGATAACAGGCCGAAAGCAACAAGTGGCGCTACACACAAGCCGACTTATGATCCTGGGACGATAGACGGCCCAACTAGGTCCATCTACGGGCCAAAAAAGAGGGCCCCAGGAAGTAACACAACACGACAAGTGTTCGAAGACAGCGGCACACCATTTACAGGGGCGCCGCACACCCGCTATGTTTCACCGATGAGGTGCTGGATCATGAATTTCCAGTAGGGTTCAAACCCATAAACATAGAGGCATACGACGGAACAACAGACCCCGGAGTCTGGATAGAAGATTACATACTACACATACACATGGCTAGAGGAGATGATCTCCACGCCATAAAATATCTACCCCTCAAGCTCAAAGGGCCAGCTCGGCGTTGGCTCAAAAGCCTCCCAGAAAACACTGTTGGAAGTTGGGAAGAGCTTGAAGACGCGTTTAGAGCAAATTTTCAAGGGACTTATGTTCGCCCTCCGGATGCAGACGATCTAAGTCATATAACTCAACAACCCGGAGAGTCAGCGCGCAAATTCTGGAACAGGTTCCTTACCAAAAAGAACCAAATAGTCGACTGTCCGGACGCGGAAGCCTTAGCAGCTTTCAAACACAACGTCCGAGATGAATGGCTCGCCAGACACCTCGGCCAAGAGAAGCCAAGAACAATGGCCGGGCTAACAAGCCTCATGACGCGCTTTTGCGCAGGAGAAGACAGCTGGCTAGCAAGATGCAGCACCAGTGACCCGAGTACATCCGAGATCAGAGATGGAAACGGAAAATCACGGCGCAGGAAAGACCAGCGCCGGAATAAAGAAAAAAGCCCAAAGAGCACGGCGGTTAACGCCGGATTCAAAAGCTCGCGGCCAAACAATAAAACACTGCCTCATAAGGACAACAGTGACGAGCTATCCAACTTAAACAAAATTTTGGATCGGATATGTCAAATCCACAGTACCTCCGGAAGGCCTGCAAACCATACCAACCGAAATTGTTGGGTTTTTAAACAGTCCGGCAGACTCAACGCCGAACACAAGTGGCTCGATGCGCCAAGCGAGGATGGTGACGAACCCCACCAGCAGAGCACCGGAAGTCAGAAGACTTTCCCACAAGAAGTCAAAACAGTAAACTCACTTCATGTGATAGTACGGAAAACCAACACGGCACTCGCTAAGACAAGTGTCGCACGGTCCACCCCAGTGGAACACCAAGATTGGATGTCAAAACCAATCACTTTTGACCATCTGGATTATTCCAAAAGTATCCGGAACGCAGGATGGACTGCTTTGATATTGGATCCCATAATAGACGGACTGCAATTTACGCAAGTTCTGATGGACGGCGGCAGTGACTTAAACCTGCTATATCCGGACACAATCCGCAAGTTGGGGATAGACCCTACTACAATTAGACATAGCCGCACTTCCTTCAAAGGAGTGGCACCAGGCCCTTACGCCAGGTGCACAGGTTCATTATTACTAGAAGTTGTGTTTGGGTCACCTGACAACTTCCGACGAGAAAAGCTAACCTTTCATGTCGCCCCATTCAAAAGTAGCTATCAAGCACTACTGGGACGTGAAGCTTTCGTCCGCTTTAACGCAATACCACACTATGCGTCTCTTATGCTTAAAATGCTCGGTCCACGGGGCATCATTTCATTAAAAGGTCGTCTAAGACCCCGGACACGGCTAGACGGGTCCGGAATAAATAAGCTAGGGGCTACCTAGCCGCACACCCCTTCACAAGGGTTTGTGTATATAAGCTATAATGAGCTAGCATAGGCTCAGCTTTCCAAATTTATATTTCAATTTTTTATGCACCTTTTCGCACGATTTCTTTTCAAACTAAGTTCCTCTCTTTTTATAGATGAACAACGTGCACACCCGTCCAGGATACGGCACAACGAAGACACAGGCGCAGACGTGCAGTAGGGACCCGTTTCAAGGATTCTTTTCAGACTAAGACCCTACGTAAACCTTTCTTACTGTCTCTTGTTGCTATAATCCCCTGGTTTCTCATTATAACCAGAGTGGAGGCTGGAGTTTTGGCATCGGCCACGCCAGAGGAACTTGCCCGTACCTGGACACAAGGGGCTTAGGGCATTGTTCTGCCCGTCATTATAAAGACCGAACACCTTCAGGAGTGTTCGGCGTCTCGAGTTAGGCCTTATATGCATCAGCTTCGAATCATGTCTTGGGTCAAATGTTGGGTTTGCCCGGCTCCTGTGTTTTGCGGCCTTACGTTCCGTATCATCAGCTAACGCGGCACCAAGAGAACTACTGCGATTGTGCCCCAGTTCGGCTGGGCGAGCACCTCAGTAGAGAAAGCCGAAAACTGACTGTCATGATAAAGCGAGAGACTGGTCCACCACTCGATCGACCAAGGGAATGTTTAGAATTCCTCCGCTTTGATGAAGGGCCGTTTCCCGGTCAGGCACATACGTGCCCAAATTCGGAGAGCGCGGTGCCCCCAGGGGCTATGTCGTAGCCCCACCCTCGAAATCCATGGCTAAGTGAAAGTGATAAAGCATTATAGTCCGGTTGCCTCGTTTGCTACGCTACCACCTCCTTTACAGGACCGAGACATCGGATTAAGTGTGAAAACATGCTATTTTTTGCGAACACCCCCGCACCTTGTGCGTGGGGGCTGAAGCCGACGACTGCCATCTTTCAGGTTATACACACGTATACATGAACGGCCGCATAGGAGATATTCCATTACTTGAACGCACAAGTATAAAAGGCGCTTACATCATAAATATTGTTTTACAACATAAAAACATTCATTTGAACATAACATTTTTTTAGCACCGCGACTCTATTACACGAGCACCACGCAGCACTTCGCCAAAATAGTGCTCGGTGGGTAACCGACTATCGTCCGAACCCGGGGTCGCAACAGCGGTGGCATCCATCTCTGTCCAATGTGTCTTCACACGGGCGAGTGCCATCCGCGCACCCTCTATGCAAGCCGACCGCTTCATCGCCTTGATATGCGGCACCGCCCCAAGAAATTGCTGCAATAAGCCAAAGTAACTCTTCGGCTTGGGCCTATCCGGCCAGACATGGGTCACGATATCTGTCATGGCAAGCCCGGACAACCTATTTAGTTCAGCCCACTCGGCCAAATGGTCGGTCAGCGGAAGTGAACGCTCCCGACTATGGAATTGAGACCAAAACAGCTCTTCCGTCTTATGATCCTTCTGGCTTCGAAAATGCACAACGGCATCCGCCGCACTCGCTGCTAAGTCCATATAAGGGTCCTCTGGACCCCACAGTTGGCCCAACTGAGCATACATTGGATCCGTAAACCTTCGGCGCAGCAGAAAAGGCTTGCCAGCTACAATGTCTCTGGCCTGGCGCAGCTCTTCCTTTATAGCCCACATTGCAGAGCGGGCATCCTTGGCTTCGGCGGTGGCCTTCCCCAGGTCTTCTTGCCCCGCTAGGCGCTGCTTCCCAAGAGCCTCATTACGGTCGGTAGCATCTTTTAACTTCACGGCCATTGCGGCCATCTCTTCCCCGCTTCGGCAGTGTGCGGCCCTTTCGGCCGCTAACTCCTCGGCCGCCCTCGAGGCTGCCACATTACTCCTTCTGACCTGCTCCTTAGCTTGAGCAAGTTCAGCCCGAAGGCTCTCCACAGCAGCGGCACTATCTGCATTTCACACACATGTTGTAAGGAGCTGGCTTCGGCTCCCTTACCAAGTGACCGCATAGAAACACTTACCTTGCGACTCATCAAGTCGCCTGTTGACCAGCGTGATGTCCGCATCCGCAACGGTGAGTTGCCGCTTTAGTTCAGCAACTCCATCAGTCCTGCTGGCCCTCGGACGACCCGCCACCTACATAGGCATGGCGAAAATTTAAACCTGCAATTTTGATCCTCGGCACGCTGTCGATTTCGACAACCTACCGAGTCTCAGGGGCTACTATCTATACAGGGCGCATTCTATATGCAAAACTGTTAAAAGGTGTGTCATTTTTACGTACCTCAAACCCCGCCAGCAAACTCCTGACGGCATTATGCAACCCGCCTTCGGCGGACAAAATCCTTTCAATCACCATACTCATCAATGCGTGGTGATCTTCTGAGATAGACGCCTTCTCAAGCAGATCCTTCAGCCATACACCAGTTGGCACCGAACTATCCGGCTTTGCCAAACCTGGGGGCTCCCTCCGTGATGACACTTCAGGCTCGTCCGCCCTATCCGACGGCGCCCCGGACGGAGGCGTCTCGCTTTCCACCATCTCCGGACGAAGGTCCCCCGAAGACGAGCTCATTTGCGAAGGATGGAGATCCGAGCTACAAGGTAAAAACTTTAGTTATCCTCAAAAGCACAAATAGGGATGTCCCTTATTATAAAACTCCTCTCTTTCTACTTACGGCTCGTTAGAGGGCTGATTCTTTAAGGGAGACTGTGCGGCCGGGGCCTCCCCGGACGCAGGACCCTCTGGCGAAGATTTCTTCCCCCGTTTAGGGGCTTTGGCCCTCGGGTCCTCGGAGGAAGTCCTCTTCTCCCCCTGGAGGGAGGGATCCTCGATCCCCCCTCTTTCAAGAGCCTCCTTAGGCGAGGCAGTAGCTTTTCTATTTTCCCCTTCGCCTTCCTCTGGAGGCGCAACCTCCAGCATCCGGACCAGCACGGAATCCAGCACAGTCTCTGGGAGGGGGGCCGGACACCATATCAATTTTGCTTCCGCTATCCACTCCTGTTTAGAAGGAAATTGGTCATAAGGCGAATCATTGAAAGGCAAACAAACGGTATGTCCGGACTTGGAACTACTTACTTGAGTATCCGGGCGATTGCAGCATAGGCCAGCATCTTCGATCAATTCTGGACGCGCCTCTTGCGATCCGAAGAATAATTTGTACATCTCCAGGGGTGTCATACCCATGAAGTGTTGAAGAATCCGTGGGCCCTCCGGATTAAACTCCCATAGCCGGAGAGGGCGGCGTTTGCAGGGCAGGAGACGCCTAATCAGCATGACCTGCATTACCACCACCATATCAACCTCCCTCGTTTGGAGATCTCGAATCCGGCCCTGCAGTAGGGGCACGTCCTTTGACGGACCCCAGTTGAGCCCTTGGTTGACCCACGACATCAACCGTCGTGGAGGTCCCGGGCGGAATAAGGGCGCCGGCTTTTGTCTGCTGCCCCTCGGAACGGTAATATAGAACCACTCTTGCTGCCACAGGACGAGCTCCTCTTGGAAGGAGCCCGCGGGCCACGGGGCATCGACCCTCCTACTTACGGCCGCCCCGCCGCACTCCGCTTGACGCCCCCCGACCATCTTCGGCACCACATTGAAGGTCTTCAACGACAGGCCGAAGTGAGGGGTGACGCAGAGGAAGGCTTCGCAGACGACAATAAATGCGGAGATATGGAGGATGGACTCCAGAGCCAAGTTGTGGAATTCCAACCCATAGTAAAACATGAGCCCTCTCACAAAAGGATCCATCGGGAAGCCTAAACCCCGACGGAGGTGGGATACAAAAACGACATACTCGCTGGGCTCGGGGGCGGGGATGGCCTGCCCTTCGGCGGGCAACCTGTGCGAAATCTCGTAAGTCAGGTAATTGACCTCCCGCAGCTTTAGCACGTCCTCCTCTGTGACGGAGGAGGGCATCCACCGGCCCTGGAGGTCGGAACCGGACATCATTGAAGATCCGAAGCGCTCGAATCTGGGGCTCTAGGTGCTGGAACTTGGAGCAGGGAGAGGATTCGATGGAGGATTGAAGAAAAGAAACGAGCCTTGGTCCCGTTATAAAGAGGGAGAATACCAAGAGCCGTCTCCGTGACTGTTCGGGACTCGCCTTCGATTGAGGGGGCGTGGCGACGGGCGCGGTTGGGTTACCACGTCCGTATTGATGAGAATCCCGGATTAAGGGGGAACACGATCTCTGCTTCGACAAGACGTGCCAAGGAAATCGCTTCGCTAAATGCGCTGAGGTGGTAAAGTAAAAAACAATTCAAGTAATGGCTTGGTAGTGGTGTGACGTCATGCCGCAAAAAATGTCAGCAGATTGAACTTGTGTACATATTATTCTCTCTACGGTGGAATGTGGAATTTATTTTGCAGAGCCGAACACTATCCTGGTTTTCACAATCTTCTACGAATCATTCGGAGGAGGAACCCGCCTTGCAATGCCGAACAATATGCGCGCCGAACTCATCGTCATTGAAGCCTGGTTCAGGGGCTACTGAGGGAGTCCTGGACTAGGGGGTGTCCGGATAGCCGGATCATCATCATTGGCCGAACTATCATCGGTCGGACTATCATCATCGACCGGACTCCAAGACTATGAAGATACAAGATTGAAGACTTCGTCCCGTGTCCGGATGGGACTTTCCTTGGCGTGGAAGGCAAGCTTGGCGATACGGATATGTAGATCTCCTACCATTGTAACTGACTCTATGTAACCCTAGCCCTCTCCGGTGTCTATATAAATCGGATGGCTTTAGTCCGTAGGACACAACAACAACAACAACAACCATTACAATCATACAATAGGCTAGCTTCTAGGGTTTAGCCTCCTTGATCTCGTGGTAGATCCACTCTTGTAACATCCACAATATCAATATCAATCAAGCAGGACGTAGGGTTTTACCTCCATCAAGAGGGCCCGAACCTGGGTAAAACATCGTGTCCCTTGTCTCCTGTTACCATCCGCCTAGACGCACAGTTCGGGACCCCCTACCCGAGATCCGCCGGTTTTGACACCGACAGCATCCATCTGAAGCATGTGCCACTCTACTGCGATAATGAAAGCGCTATCAAGATTGCCAATAACCCAGTTCAGCACTCAAAGACAAAGCACATTGAAATTCGTCATCACTTCCTCGGAGATCATGTTATGAAAGAAGATATTGATATCATTCACGTCAAGATAGAAGAGCAGTTGGCTGATATCTTCACTAAGCCCTTAGATGAGAAAAGGTTTTGCAAGTTGCGGTGTGAACTAAATATCTTGGAATCCTTGAATGTCCTGTGATTAGGCACACATCCTAGCACTTATGCAGCTTGATGACTTAGATGCGCAACACACGAAGTAATGTATATCTTCAATCAATGAAGACATACACTCTAAGTGTGAATACATTAATGTGGAAATTGACTTCAGAGCGCCACGATAATTGTGCGCCGTGTCTGGGTCTAATACTTCCTATATGGTGGGTAACACCACCACCAAACTCTTATGAAGTGTTTCCTCATGGCGTCATATTGACAAAGTCTTCGCAATTGATTTAACTTCAACATTAATTTGACTTCGTGATTACTGGTTTGGCTTTACTCTGTTATATATATATATTGTATTCTGTCCTCTACAACATTCACTTATGGCTATGTCTTCTTGTTTGAATCTTTTGAACTAAGTGAATGTGATCGGACCCTAACCTCTCTATGCTTTCTACCTCAAACTCTATCTATCCAAATCATATGCATTCTGTTGAAACTGTCGAATGTCTTCTCTGCGTCCTTGTCAGCAGAAGGTACAGAGACAAACATTTATATCTGGCTTTAATGACATATCCTTTTGCCTGAAACCCAGAGAATTCAGAACGACCACCCCGACAATCCAGGCGTGCGTGGGAACGTGGAACAACTCTCAATGAGTTGCATGTTCGCCAAGTGTCCATCAGATGTGAACCGCCAGGGGCACCTGCGTAATTGCGCTGTGTTGCCTCTGTCCTCATAAATACCTGTCATGTCTCGTTCAAAAATCCTTCTTCCTCCCTCGCCATCTCTCGCAAACCCTCGTGCCTATGCTAGCTCTCAACGCCGCCGCCGACGAAGCGCTTAGCTGCCGCGACCTCCTCGACGCCGTCCTCACGCCGGCCGCGGACCTCGTCTTCTCCACCGTCGCTGTAGGTGTCTTCCGTCGCCAAGTTAGGGCACGGGAGATCGAACTGCTTAGCATCCATCTTCGCTCCGTCTAGCAGTTCTTCGTGTGGTAATAAAAGTTTACTTTTTACCGTCTTTTTGATCTGATAGATTCATCCCTCCTACCAAAAGTGGTTTCTAGATCTTTGAACATGAATCTATCTCTTTCTGCATCTCATATTCTGCCTAGTATATTCACTTATGCTTCTTCACAATTTAGATTCCTCACTAGTACTTATTCTTGGATTTGTACAACTCTGGAACCAACTTTCATCATATAAGTGAATGTCTTCGCGTTATGAGGTCAATGTCTTCAAACTGATTTATCTTCAAAATCTTCTGAGAATGCATATGACCTCTTCCCCTTCCCTCGCACCTTTAATGTTGTCACAGGTACATGTCCATGGGAGAATCCCTTGGTTCTCATAGTCTGCATTCGTTTGCAGAATTCTTGCAGAGTCACATTAACTCACCTGAAGTGAGTTCCTGTCAGTCCAGCCGTTTGAAGCCATTGCAAGTACTGAAGCCTTTCAGTTTACACTTCATGGCAACTGGAAAGTCAGCAAGGAAGGGAGGCAGACAGCGTCGTGGTGACACTGCCAAGGACTTACCTCCTGATTTGCACGAGATGTACAAAACTGATCCAAAAGAAACCTATACTGAACGCAAGAATCGAATCCAATGGATTCGCAGATATTGGGCAGAAGAATGGTTCAGATATCACTTCATCACCAAAGGATATGCAGAGAAGAATGCCATCAAGACACCCTGGGGTGATATTTTGTACAAAAATCTTCAAACCAGGACTCAGGCTGAAGCTATTGATCAAGGCTTCTATCCTTGCATGGTGCGCGGACCACAGCCTGAGAATGCTGACCCGTCTTCACTGCTCTGGTGTCATGAAGACAGTCTGATCAAGCGCAACTACCAGTTCGCCAAAGACTTAGCTACAAAGAACAAGAAGGAACTAGGGCTTGACTTCAACCCTGGTCCCTCCTCACCTCGGGACAATGGCACCCGTGAAGCCAATGAAAACAGGATTGGCCCCTCCTACAATCTTGCTGGCCTCATCAGTCACATTGCAGTTCAAGGTGCAAAAGTGGATCATTCTGATGATGATGATGCTGACACCGACGAAGCTCCAGCTCCAGCTCCAAAGCCTAAGAAGCAAAAGAAGGCTAAAGCTTCAAAATCTTCTGCTGCTCCAAAAGCTTCAAGAGTGAAGCCATTGGCAACTGCCCCTTCTGCTCCCAGCAATAACTCTGAAGATCTCTCTCGCATCTCCAAGAGACGTGAGAAGCCACAGAAGACACCAGTTCAGAAACTGAGTCATGCACTGACGCCTGCAGCCATTCTGAGGAATGAATCTGAACCCATTGACTTGTCTTCAGATGAAGAATTTGGTGAAGATGCTCTGGAACAGCTGATCAAGAGCAAGCAAGAGGCGGAGATCTTCAACGATATGCCCCTCTTTGATGTAAACATTCTGAAAAACTTCATTGATGAGTGGTTTGATAATCAGGATCTCAGCTTTGATGACCTTCAGCTTCTCATTGGCGTCAGTGTTGCTTTCCAAGGCGCCATTGCTCCTGAGCTTGCTCTGGCTCAGCGCATAGTTGAACTGAAGCGAAAGATAGACTTCGAGAAGGAACAGTTCAAGAAGCATGTAGCCAGGCTGAATGTGGCTGATGTCCAAAAGTTCAAGGTGATGCTTAATGACCTCAAGGAGTCGTTTCAGAAGAAATGCGAGGAAGCCAAAGGCTCAAGAGAGAGCATGAAAGCACTCGCAGACAAATGCGTTCAAGCCTACGATGAAGCTGAAAAGCGCAAGGCACTTGGCCGCCCTGGCATTGACCCCTCAATGGCTGCCAAGAAAAAGAAGTCATCTGAAGCCAACACTGAAGCCCCACGGCAGGAAGAACCACACATTGTCTTCCCTGCCAGCATGCGTGGCTCGAAGCCCAAGGCTCCTTCAGTGGCTTCTGAACAGAAGAAAACCAAGGCAGCCGAAGCCGAAGCCAGGAAGAGGAAAACCAAGTGCACCACTGATGAACCACCACCCCCTAAGAAGAGGAAAACCAAGAGAATAGATCGGGCTGCTCCTAAAGAGCCCCTTGTTGTTGAACCCCTTGCCTTTATTCCCCCTCCGTCTGCAAACCAAGAGCGTCGAATGATTGTTCATGAGCCTGCTTCCACAGAGGCTCCTGAAGCTCAAGAAGTCCTAGTCGTCGACCCCATCGCAACTGAAGATATTGGTCAAGATGATGTAGTTCTTCCTCAGATCGAGCGCCCAACGGTATCATCGCCTGTTCAAATGAACAGTGCGCTTATTAGCATTGGTCGTCCTTTGACACCAATCTCACAAGATGAGTCATGGGCTGATCGCCCCCAGCAAGCTACCCCACATCAAGACTCACCAAGTACACCCCAGCCGTCATCTGTGCCCGTCATCAGCCCCATGTCAAATGATGACAACTACATGGAGACATCACCATCACAAAAGGCGTCGCCCGTATTTCAACAGCTTCACAAAGGCCTGAGGCCATCTGCCTCCATGACCACCATCACAGAGGAGGGCTCCAACTTGTCAAGTTCAGTGGCACGTCAAGTGTTCTCTGAAGACAATCCTTATGTGATGGTCCCTGTGTCTGAAGCCAATGATGCTGAAGACCCTCCGGCTGCATCAGCCGGAGCAACACAAGAAGAAGAGCGTGTCGTGACCCCCCCTACAACTGAAGAAGAAGTTCATGAAGAGAACCAGTCTATGCCAGAACCTCCAGCTACTCAAGTGGAGGGTGAGAATCCTGAGGCTGCCACAAATGACATTCCTGAAGTCAGTGACGCCAATGTGGAGCCTACAGTGGCCAATGCACCAATGGCCAATGAAGCCAATGAAGCCCATGAAACAGATGAAGTCAATGCCGCACCTAACAGAAATCTGCAGCCTGAAGTCAATGCCACTGCTCCTGTTCCTCCTCCAAGGCCACATACTATCAAGCAAGCATACAACTATGGCCAGCTTGTCACGGTCTGATGGCCTATTTTGATTCCTCCACCTGCTGCTGGTCCTCAATTTGACTACCATGTTGAGCACAGGCCTCAGGTTCAGAAACCAAAGCCAAGACTGCCCAGATTTCCACGTGCTGCCACTTCGCCAGGATCTTTCAATGTCAATGGCTTCATTGCACACAACACCTTCTTTGATAGTGAAAAGAACCCCTACACCAAGCCCAAGATTTCATCTGATCGGTTCTGGAGTTATCCGCAGCGCAGCTATTATTCATGCATTCTGTACAACCAATGCCGCATATTTCCGCATATGCGCCTTGATACTGAAGCCATAGCTAGCCTGCCCTGCTTAGAAGAAGCTCTCGATTGCTTCAGAGAGACTGGCTTACTGCATTTTGTCACAGATAAGGAGCACTGGAATGAAGAGTTGCTGCTTCAATTCTATGCCACTCTTCATATCAGAGGCTACAACAGGGATCCTAAGACTTGGGTCCTTGAGTGGATGACTGGAAATGTCCATCATGAAGCCAAAGCATTTGATGTCATTGAGCTTACAGGCCTTCCCACTCCAGGTGATCTCTATGAGCCTGGTTGTCAGCTTCACACTGCAGCTGTGGAAAGCATCTTTCACAAGCCAGAACCCAACATGACCCAAATGCTAAGTATGATGAAGCCATTGCCTCCAGATGCAGAATATCCTACGGAGTTCTTTGTTGAAGACCTTGAGTATCTGCCACACATAATCTATCACATCATAAGGCGAACTCTCTAGCCTATCAAAGGACATTCTCCAAAGGCTAAGCTAGAAGGTGCAATGAAGACATTGGTCTTCCATATTCTTCATGGCAAATGCTTCAATACACAAGATCTCTTCATCCGCCAACTTGCTGCATCAGGATCTGACATTTTTGGCTTGAAGTTCTATGCTCCATGGATCATGCGTCTGATCAAGCTTCACACCGCTTTCAACTATCAGCCATCTACACACAACCACATCGTGTTCTTGCTAGATGTTGATATGTCTGTTGAAGCCATCTATCCAGAGCCTAACAAAGAGCCACTTTATCTTCATAACGTTGATCGTTAAAGCTTCACTCAGCCCATTGAAGGTGTGCTAGCTGCCACTCGTGTCTATCCGTTGGCTGGTACTACACGTGCACCTCACCGTGCCCTAACCGAAGCCACTAACAGCACAATTGCTCAACGGCCTCGAAAGCGATCTCGTGTTCTCAATGACCAAGAGCTTCTCGTTGGCCTGCATCAGAAACAGGATAGGCATCATGATTGGCTCAAGTGCCAGATGCAGAGCATCATGACTGACGTCAATCGCATTCGCAACCTTGCAACCAAGAATGCATTTGTCGTGCATGAAACCTGTCGATGCACATGGAAAGGGCTGACACTTATGTGTGCTGAGGAGGATCTTCAAGACGATGGCTTCTCAGAATGATTCAAGTTTGATTCTACTCCGCCCAGAAATGATGTTCTGCGGTGCACTCCTTCTCTTGAAGACTCAGAGTACTCCTCTTCTGCTGCAACCGTAAATGCTCGTGTGATCGATGATCAAGATGATGCTACTTCACCACCTCCAACACGCATCAACACTGCTCCAAGTTCGTCTGCACCGCCAAACCTCGACACCAACCCTGCATCTTCTCCTACTCCTTCTGGAACGAGTAGAGGCTCAATATCTTCAACCCTTTTTGGTCCTTACTGACAAAAGGGGGAGAAGCTATGAGTTGATAGTCTTCAAGCGGGTTCATATGGGCGGTTGCATTATATTTTGCCTAGTGTTTACAACTCTTGCTCTTGATACATTTGGTTCTCTGAGTTGTAATACTTAAACTCGATGGTCGTCTGCTACTTATTTGCTATTTTGTGATGAGATGATAAATTCCGCATGTGCGATGATAACTTCCGCACTTAAATCATTTTGCAGACGTCCATTTTTCATTATGCATGTCATTATCTTCGTTACATCGGATCATGCATGATGAATTGTCTTCATAAGTTGAAGAGGATCTCCACAAGTAGAACCTGCCATGTGCATTTGCATTCCAAAAGCAAATTATTTATATGCACATCTTCAGGGGGAGCCTTTTGCTACTTACGAAGACAATACCTCATCCTTTACAAATTCACATACTTATATCCCCGTTGAAAACTTCAACCAGTTTGTCATCAATCACCAAAAAGGGGGAGATTGTAAGTGCATCTAGTGCCACCCCTAGTTTGGTTTTGGAGTATTGACGACAAGCGTGGTTGAGGGACTAATGTGTTTGTGAGAATTGCAGGATAACACAGGTAGTAGTCCCTCCTTGATTCGGTTTACCTACCGGAGATGACCCCTAAAAATGTATGAAGACATTGAAGATAATGGTGGTACGTGAAGATATTCACATTGAAGACTATGACGGAAGAAGACATTGAGGTGAAGACTATGGAGCGCGAAGACTTAGTAGTTTCGTTGTTTCTTTTCTTCTTTGTTGAATCATAGGAACCACCGCACTGTTAAGTGGGGTCCAAGTGAACAAAGTCAGAGTGACTGAAGTGATGCTCAACCAAAATCCTATGTCTTCGAGCGAAGACAATGAGAGCAAATCTTATCCAGAGTCGTATAAGTCAGCTTTACTTGTAGCCCAAGTCAAGCTGTCGCGTGTGTTTGAAATCTGACCGTTGTGACACGTGTCAGTTCCTTAGTGACCCAGGGTCATTTCGGACAAATCAGGTCGGGTTGCCTAGTGGCTATATATAGCCCACCCCCTACACCACAAATTAGTGGCTGCTCAAAGTTAGTGCACGACTTTTGTCGTTGAGAGGAACCCACCTCCGAAGAGTTTGAGAGAGAAATCCTTGTGAGGACAAAGCCCAAAACACCTAGAGCCCAAAGAGTGTTTGGCATCACTGAAGTCTTTCTGTCCGCGTGATCTGAAGACTTGTTACACTTGAGGACTATGAATCCTCCAGCCGGTTAGGCGTCGCGTTCTGAGCATCCAAGAGTAATTGTGGATTACCGGTAAATGAAGTCTGTGAAGGTTTGGAAGTCTACCTTGAAGACTTACCAGAGTGATTGGGTGGGGACTGTGTGTCCTTAGCTCAAGGGGAATAAGGTGAAGACACGGTCTTCTGAGTTCAATCTCAGCCTCCCTAACCAGACGTACAGTGGTCACAGCAACTGGAACTGGTCGAACAAATCCTTGTCTTTACAACACACTGGTTCTATCTCTTGCTCTCCTTACTTACAGTTTGTCTTTGTGAAGTCATTGCCTGATTGCTCTGCCTGTTTGACTTCACTGTGTGACTACTTGTTCTGATTGGCTTCATACTATCTTCCATCCTGATCCTACTACCTAGCTGCTATCAGTCATTATGCTTTAGCTTCATACTTGTTTGACTATGGCTTGTCTAGTGTAGTTCATCTTCCGCTGCATGTTTATAGGTCCAGTTTTCGTGTTTGTCTTTGAAACTTTCATGTTTTGAAGACCTTCATAAGAATCGCCTATTCACCCCCCCCCTCTAGTCGATAACTAGCACATTCAAAGAGCATGTACATATGATACGAGATGCATAGGTGGATCGTTGACATGAGGAAGTGCCTCGTTACCCAAATCGACAAGCCCGGATCGAGGCACAAGTAGAGCAAGCATCAAGAGCAGTAGATGATGATCAGATGATTGTTTATGCTAGTTAACCATGCATGTAATATATAGTTTACTTTGGTGTGTGGAAATGGCATGTGTGTAGTAGCCACCTATGTAATTATGCATCTAATAGTTTGGTGTGTGCAAATGCCATGGTTGTAGTAGCCACCTATGTAAGTGGATGTTTAGTTTGGTTATGCAACCATGTCCTTATAAGTGTGTGTGTGTGTGTGTGTGTGTGTGTGTGTGTGT